>NC_133759.1:93300634-93607856 GCF_036562045.2 Rhinolophus sinicus | reverse complement strand
AATTTGTAGCACGCTTGGTTTATAGTATTTTGCAACAATTACAATGGCCAAAATCATCCTCGATGATTTGCATTCATATAAAGGTATAAAACACAATTAGCTTCAAAACAAATAGGACATTACAGAGCCCATTTCCCAGGACTGATCATGGAACAGAATCAATTTTTGTCTTTTGTTTTTCTGCAGTACAATTTTCATGCCACCTTAAAGAATAACATTTGGCAATTTTTCAGGTTGATGAATGCGAGCTAATAGTTGGAAAACACCCACAAGAGTCAAAGCTGAGAGATGAAAACACGATGTTCTCCATAGTTCTAAGCGAAGCTGGCATCTGTGCTGAAATGTACTCTCACACACAATATATTTATTAATGGCATTAAATGACAAGTATAACTGAAGCCAAAAAGTATCATTTTCTCTCATTTACTGAGCAAATCTGTATTAAGCACGATGACGTCTCCGATTTCTGTTCTATTTCACACTCCATTATTACCCTTCTCATCTCATGTAATTAAAATGTAGCAGGTAGTTGATGCACAGGAGGGAGTGTCTGTTTTAAAAATACCTTTTTATAATCAAATTCAAGCACTCATCTTATTTATGGTCTGTCTACCTTAATACATCAACTCACATTTCATTTTAAGAGTAATACCAAGCTCTGTTCACCCATCTTTACACATTTTAAAGTAACTGCCGATTCATATTTTTTCTCATTCATTTGTTCAATAAATATTCTAAGTATCTACGATGTGCTAATTACCAAGGTGCTTAAAGCTGTAGATACACAGATGAATAGGTTTAGGTTACTCTCTTCTGGAGCTCACAGCCTACTTGGAGAAACAACCAGGAAAATAATAAATGCAGTACATACATGCCCCTCCCAACCCCGGCATCCCCATGACACTAGGTACAGCAAAACACAAAATGTCAGCTTAACCTGGGGGGACTTGGGAGAATAAATGAGAAGATAAAAGCTTACAAAGGACAATGTTTATAGAAAATCAAATGTAGATACTATTTTCAAGTGAATTCTGACCTCTTAATGGAGGAAAGTCCTGGCCTGGCCGCTCAAGAAACAGGACTCTGAGAATGATACGGCCCTGTCCTCCCAGCCTGCAGCTGATGGGGGATCTCCCTGGATCTATGGGCAAGTAAGCAAGCTACCATGTGAAGTGCAAAGTGTGCTGGGCCAGAGCAGCTCCCTCTCTGGGATTTCACCTGGGTAACAACAAGAGCCAGGGACGGGTAGAAGTGGGAGCTGAAAGGGAAAGGTCATCCAACAGACAAGGTCAAAGGCAGATGCATGTTGAAGTTCCAAGGAGGCAGAACACCCGAATAAACACAGTGAGTTAATCAGTAGCAAAGCAAGGGTAGAGGGTACCTGGCCTACAAACAGAAGAGAATGTTCCAGGCAAGATCAATGGATGTCACGTGGTCCAGGAAAGCCAGAGGGCAGACATCCCCAGAGGGCCTTTGGTTCCTGACAGCGCTCTGGGTCGCACTGCTGTGAGGCCCACCCATGGACTCATGCACCCATGCACCCCCCCGTGACATGGATACCTTCACTCCTCTCTACTTCAGTTAGTTTGACTGGGTCACAATTCCTTGAGCCCTCACCAAGCAGAAGATATGTCAGCGTTCTGAGTTATGGAACACGCTGGCCATTCTCTCTGGCTTTTACTGTTTTACAATGTGTCCAATTTACAAGTATTAGAATGCCTTCCTCTGACCCTCAGTGGATCTTTATCTTACTTTAGCGTAAATAAATCATGTTTCAGACATTGCACTGAACAAATCCAATTTGTCTTCATGAAAAATAGCACTGGGAGAATGGGCAGCATAGGGTACTGATCAAGAGACTGGGCTCTAGAGCCGACTCCCTGTGACCCGATCTCAGTTTCATCGCTCACTGACAGCGTGACCTTGGGCCAGTGACTGCAGTTCTCGGAGCCTCTGCTTCACCATCTGTAGAATGTAATAGTGGTGCCTACCTCATAGGGTTTTTATGAGGATTATATGGGGGGGGGATTAGAAAGTAAGTTCTGTAGAAGCTTTTATTACACAAGTGGACATTCATTTCTTACATAATCAAATATACAATGGTTTGAATTTTATAATATTTGATGAAGGAAAACAAAAACAAAAACAGAAGTTAGGAGAGCTATCATGCACAGGTATAGGTAGCTATACTGTACTGAGGACCCACCCTGCACCTGGCACTGACCAGGTACTTGACATGTATCATCTCATGTATGTGGTCTGCACAAAGGCAACTGGCAATTAACAAACACATAGTGAAAGTTGACTGTATACCAAGCACTAGGCTGGGGCTACAAAGAGGAAGAAAATACGATCTCCATCCCTGAGAGTTCCCAGTGGGACTGGTGTGCTGAAGCTGGCTCAGGCAACCTCACACTCTCTATTTTGGTTCAATCACCTGCAAAATGAGGCTGTCCAATGAGGTAATTCCTAAGGTTCCTATTTCATCTAACAAGGAATTATATCACATTCACTGGCTGAGAGGTCTTACCTCTTAAATTACCCTGCCTTTTAAGATTTGCCACTTAACCACTTGTGCTAAATAATAGTGTAGATGATCAATGACGCAGTCTTTTGAGAGGTCGTGGAGGTCGAGCACTTTGGCCTGGGCTGCTAGAATGCACTGGCAGAAGCAGCAGCCCTGTACAGAGGGAGACCTCACACAATCGAGGCAAAGCCCAAAAGATCAAATCATAGTGCTCCAACAGTCTTAAAGGTCACCAAAGTCAACACACTCATTTCTACACCGAATCCCAGAGGAACAAGGGGAGGTAGTTCATGGCTGGCTAGACGCCCAGTTCCCTGACACTCATGCTAGGGCTTTCAGCCCTGGCCCACAATATAGCACACTGGCTAACAGCCCAGGCTCCAGAGCCACACTGCTTGGATTCAAATCTCTTCTCTGCCACTGTGGAGCTGTGGGATCGCCCATCAAGTTATCAAGCCTCTCTACTCCCTTGTAAAGGCAGTATCACAATAGTACCTACCTGCTGAAGGATAAGTTAGATAACACTTATTAATTGCAACAGCTTGGTGCATGGCACACATGAGCCTTCAATAAATGGTGACAACGATGGTAGCAAACACTCACATAAAGCACCTACTATGTGCCAAAGCTCCATTCTAAGCACTTTACATCCATCTCCCCATTTATTCTTCACAACCATCCTATGAACAGGTAGGTATTGCTATTAGTCCCAGGAAAATACAGCACAGAGAGGTTAAGAAACTTCCAAAGTAAGTAGCAGAATGCAAATTTGTACCGAGAGCATCTGTCTCCAGAGTCTGAGCCCTTAACCACTATTTGGTAGTGCAGGGTTGCTCGTGACTTTCTGTTGACATCGAGTCTTCCTATGGGTCACAGGCTGCTATAAATGCTTAACACGAATTAACTCACTGACTCTTCACACCAGCTGATGACACAGGCATTATTATACTCGTAATTTTATGTTAATTATTTACATTAATACTGGAAGGGCATAAAACAGAAAGAGGACACAGCAGAGGGAGAGTGTCATCAGCTACAGTGCAGAGAAGTGAGATAAGCACTGAACATTCACAACTACCAGGAAACTTCTCTAGGCAGAAAACGTCAGGGGATATACCTCAGATGGGAGCGAAATTTATGACTGGGTGGCAACAAAGATAATGAACCATTTTGCCAGCTTCAGCATTTTGCTGAAGAGCTAGATCATCATAGCAATTAGGGGGGAGGGGTCCAGTGCAGTAGGAAAGGTTGGGCTTTGAAGTCCAGCACCGGTTCTTTCACTTACTGTGTGTCTTTCAGCACGTCCATCAACTTCTCAAACCTCAGCCTTGGTTTTCTTTTACTAAAATGGAGGTAATAATCCCTAATTTCTAGAGTTGGTTTTAAAATGAGATATTTTAAATGCCAAGCACAGTGAAGCACAAAACAGACACTTAATAAATACTAGCACCCTTTTATAGCACAGTGTATGATGAATGAGGGTAGGTTGGCTTATGGGTGTTCACAGTGCAGGTAAACCATACACACTCCTCCATGTAGGAAAAACCGAGGAGAAAAGTGTAACCTTGCAGTCCTGCCTAGTGACGAACACCAGGATATTCTGCCAAGAGCAACACCATCTCTCTTCTGATTTACATCTGGGGCAAAGAAAACTTGGTCAGATGTTCGTCCAGACTGCTATAAAGGAAGGACTCCTCTAGCATATCTCCTTGGGGACGGCACCGAAAGCACACCTGACAGCACAGTAAATTCTGGATATCCAATCTTGGATAAATTGCCAAGTCCTCAGAAACCCTTTCAGATGACATCATTTTCTTGGTTCATTATTACTCACAGGGTTTGATTATAGTGTGAGCTTCCCCAAATCCCAAATTAGTCAATATTCCAGGTGTACAAAATAATCACTCCTTCCTATTGGCAGTATTTTCAGCCCCTGCATAAAAGGCTTAACTGCCATCTCATTGATTTCCTTCGCTCTTTCACCCCCACATTCTCCAATATAACACTGGTGAATATCTCATTCATTTTCAAGATCTTCCCTGTCAGTAAATTATTTGTAGAGTAGAATTATAATTCCAAAAGAATATGTTTTATACTGTGGTTAATGGGAAAAATATGCTTTGAACTTGCAGGGAAAGAGCGATTTTCTGACACTTCAGCTCTTATTTGCTCAAATGCATCACTGTTACAAAGCACCAATTATGACTAATAATGGCATGATTCTCCCCTCAGTACGTACTTAGTTTGGTAAAGCGTTAAGAACTCTCAATTTCGGCAATCAATTTAGTTAACTATGGGCAATAGCCTATTTCCTATAGCTGATTACCTTAATGTCCTATTGCTCCCTAAGCTCCCACATACACAGAATGAATTGTCACTCAATATATACTTGCATACACCTCTGATTATTAGGCTTGCCAGACAAAACACACTCTAGAAGCCATATTTGGGTAATATCACAGTCATCAAGGTTTGAGTTCATGTTCACCACACTCACCCCTACATCTTGCAGGTTTTATAGATTAATTTCATGCCAAACTAGGTAAAAATAACAAAAATAGACCCAAATAGGGTAAGGGGATACACGAGTTTCAGCTAAGTTCCAGTGGGAAGGTAACAAATTCTATATTGCTTTTTGGGCCCCACAATCCAACCATCTCACCAGCCAGTTCTTGGGAGCATTCCAGAATATCTTCCAATCCCCCAACTCCTATCTCCAACCAGTTGTTGATTAGATGTGTCAATTCCATCTTTTAAATGTCTTTTCAATCATTATTCTCCAGTCTACTACCCTAGCTTCAGTCTTCCCCAATTTAAAATTGCAATGCAGAAGTTTTTCCATGTTACACGTTTGTGAAATACAAAATAAAAACTTTACAGACCATGCATATCAACAAATTGCAATTGTGGTCACTTTCAGACCAAATGGAAGCAGAACACCCTTGAGAGTTCTAAACTCTGAGAAACTTTCCCCATTACATTGCATTCTCACCTGTGCAAGCATCTGGACTACACATCTGATCGTATCTCTCTCACCTGTTTATAACACTTCTCTGAATTCTGTTTGTAAAGTTCAAGTTCAAAAAGTGTCTACAGAGTCTAATTCAGAAACATAAGTTAAGGTGTTTCAATTGTCTAGCGCATATTACGTTGGACCCTAAAATCCCATGGAAATTGACCTGTAGCTTTCTCCAAATGTAATGTTGTGGAACCAGAGACTTTCTATATTTTACAAAGAATGGAACTATTTTCCACCTCAAGAAAGACATCTGTAAAATCAAGGTAATTTTTTGATTAGTTTCTTAGCTTTAACTACAAATATTAATAAGTGAGCCATTCTGATGCCTGGAGCAGTGTCACTCATCTTGGCATCCTAATTAAGTCCTAATGAAGCACCAATAGCCCCTCCCATTTGTGATGAATGAAGGCACATGAAAAAAAGATGCAGTCTTGCTCTTCCCAACGTTCAGTCAGCATGGAAAATGCATGTAAAAATTATTATCGGAAGTGTGAAGTATAATAATAGATACATAAAAGGAGCTACAAGAACAGCAGAAAAGGTTTTGCCAGGCAGAGAAGATGAAGAAAGGCAGCCCAAGCAGAAGACACTGCCCAGGCAAGGCAAGGAAGTGCGACTACGCATAGTGTTGAAGATAAAAACGAACTTCAAAATTCAGAAAAGGCAAACATCCACTATCCTATTGCAGACTGCCACCTGAAAACCTCCCTGTTACTTGTGTTACGGTCACTTATCTTTATCAAAGAGGATTTATTTTATTGCCAATTTAACTACTTACTTTTGACATCAGGTCCTTTATGACCTAAGAATTTAAATTACTTACATTGGTAGAATGGCAAAGGAAATCCTTTGGAAAAACAACCTTAGAATAACTCTAGAAATAATTTTGTCAGGCTTTTCTTTTCATTTGAATTCCAACAAGCAAATAGTCAATCAGTATAGTGGCCCTAAGTATCAACAGCAAAAATTTCTTCGAAGAAGTATACTCACAAATTCCTAAAAAAATGAAACATGGCTAAGCTCCTCTTATTTCCATCTTAACTAGGGAGTGACAAAGAGAATATCCCCCTCCTCAGCCACCAAAAAATATCAAGGAGACTCCCAATTAACCATAGTCATGAGCTACCCAGTTTAAACAAACAGTTACAATTCTTAAATAATCCCCAAAGTCTAATTTTACGGAGCTGTTTCAAGGTTCTACCTCACGAAACCTTTCATAATCACTACTAAAATGTAGGAAAACTTTATACTTTGAATTTCTCCCATATTTCCTCCTGCATTATTTACTTAAAGTGCTTGTAAACTACAGGATACAGAACACAGCTATCAAAATGGAGAGAAAGCATACAGGAGATCGTAAAGGAGGGAATGCCTCCAAATTGGATGACTAGCCTCCGAGGAATTGAGATTAACTAGAAGTCCATCCTACAGGTAACCGGAAAATATAAATATATATATATTTTTTTTAACCAAAACACCTGGTTGCTGGCTATTTTGAATCACACTGCCACCACTTTTCCACCTTCCTCCTTGCCCCACCTTTCCCCTGCCCCAAAAGAGAGCTAAAGAAACTTGTGTGGTTTTACTTACAATTGTGAAGTTCATGACTTTGAGAATCCAGATCGTCATGGCCAAGTTCACCAGTATTAAAATCATCAGGAGCAGGACAAAGAAATACAGGCATCGTTTCCGCCAGCCATAAATCCCCACTTTGTACACCTGTGGTCCCTCGGAGCTGGGCACGGTGCTCCGGTGGTGTGTGTACTGTTCCTGAGGCATCTGAAATAAAGGAGGTGAGAGAGAAGCACTCACATTAAACTGCTGAGGAAACTGCTGAGGAAAAAGAAAGGAAAAACATCAACTGATGAAGAGATATGGCTGGCGGCTGCGGCCTGTACATTTCCACCTTCCCGACAACTCTAACACTCTCTTTCCTCTGGACAACAGAGGCTCTTAGGGATGCTTGCATCCGCCCTCTCTTTTTATGCAGCCATCTCTCATGAGGTGTCCCAAGACGTCCACATCCACACGTCATGGGAGGCAAGGACTCCAAGGAAGTCATTTCCCAAATGTCTCTTAGAATCCAACATCTTTGTGAGGGAGTCGCTCAAAGTCCTATCCAAGTCCTAAAGGTAAAATTTAGAATTCATCTGAGAAAACAGATTAACCCCAGCAGATCACTGTGGTGGTATAATATTATTTGGGCAACTTCTCTGGGGGTAACGACCTCGAGTGCAATTATTCTGCATTGCCAGAAAGTCAGTGGCAAAAGTGACAATTTGGATCTTCCCTCTATTCCAGAGTTCAAAGGGATGCTGATGAGCACACAGATTAAGCCTCACTTGACCCAAGAATCTTCAACAAGTGATAGCGTGTGCCTAAATGCTTCCCGTGACAGAGAACTCACTACCCTGAAAGTTAGTCCTTAAGGGTCAGACAATTCTAATTGTTGTCAACCAACCCATTTATTAAATAAACATAAAGGAGGCTCAAAGTCAAGTAAGGTATGAACATGCATTCCGGGGGCTTGCAGCCTACTGCGAGGACTGAGTTAGTTAAACAGTGATTACAGCAGAGTGAGATAAAGTTAGAAAAATACTTGTCAATATTAAGTAATATGCCAACTCCCTTTACAGTAAGGAAGCTTTCTGAAACCCCTGCTGTTGACAAAAGCTATCTGTATACCAGCACTACTATTATAATTAGGTACCGACACACATCAAAGTAAGCTTATCACTTATATAAAACATTAAAACCAAAACAAATTTTAAAATTAAATACAAACAACGCTACCAACATGTGTCATTAAAAACAGGAAACAACTGACTACGTACAAGGATGAGGATGATTTGCTAAAACTAAACTGCATAACGTGGTACCAAGGGCTTCAGCCCAGCATCACCCGAGTACATCATCCCTACTCAGCCACGAACCACGTGACCACAGGGCCCCTACTGATTTTCTCCACCCACATTACTGCAGAACCTTTTTGGGGATTTTTACTTCACTTGGCCCTCATGTAAGCATGCTTCCTCCTTAAGAATAAATGCTGCCTCTGTTTATTTTCATCTTACTCAACAGCAATTACATTAGTCACATGTGGTGCCAAAGTGACCATGGTGATAAACAAAATGTGGGCCCTACATTTACATCCTTGGTTACTAGGTCATCTTCCAGATGATTCAGAATGATTATTTTATGGTTTTCAGATAATCATTAAAATGTATGCATACAATGTAAAAATCTCCCACCCCCACCCCCAGAGAACTCATGGCCTTTAGGCATCAGTGGAATTTCACTTGAAAAAACAAGTGAATCCTTATTATGGTCAACTGAAATGCTCAATAAAGGTCTGCATGCCATCTGTCTCATTCTGAACACAACCCTAATATGAGTATATGTTTAAATATATGTGTGTGGAATGAATAAATGAAAATAAAAATAAGTGCATAACTGATGAATAAATGAATGATTTCCCCTCCACTATGAAATCTGCTGCCATCTGGGGGGTGCACAAAAGTCCAAGCCAAACACCACTGGGAAGTTCTTGTTTGTATCTTTGCAAATTTCCACTTCGGGCTCCCAAAACACTGAGTTCCCAACCAACCAGTTAGGTTTATGCTCTAAGAAAATCTCTATTATATTACTCAGCTCCTTACAAGCCTGTAGATCAGGGCTGTGTTGTAACAACATGGGGACATCACAAAGTCATTCCTCACTGGTCTTTTTACAAATATCATTAAGAAGGGGAAAAAATGTCTTATAAGTCTGAAGGAAGTTAGGCCTTTATTTTCCATTAAATCATATTCCGTAAATTAAGAAAATTATCACAGAATCTTAGAATCATATCTGAAATGTCCTTTGATTCTAATTTGATGGGTGACCTAAGACTAGCGCTTACCCACTTGTGCTTGGCTAGGGCAAGGACAAGAATGAAAGTCTTTGACTCTTATAGGTATGATGAGCAGTGAGAAATTCTTCACAGATGAGGGTACAAATGAGAGATACATGTATTGCTACCACACCAGTTGCCTTTTCTCTGACATTTGTCCTAACCAATTTAGGGATTACATAACTTAGTTATAAAACAGAAATGACATATTCAATAAATATTTATAAGAGGCTGGGGAGATGAATATCACACATAATGTTTTTTCATACATAGATTGTTAAAACTTGCCAGAATTCAGGGATTATCTTTCCTCGGGACACTCTATCCTGACGCACATCGGAGGCACCTATGGAGCTCTCCAAAACATCTACGTGCAAGTCAATTAAATAATCTACAAGGGTGGGACCCAGGATTCAGCATGTTTCAAAGCTCCCCAGATAATCCTAAAGTGTAAACAAGGTTGCATATCACTAGTCTAGAATAATGTCTCTCAATGCAGCAGAATCCAAAAGAAATTTAACACATGCAAATTCAGTGTAAATTCTGAGCTCTATGATGGAATTAGAACAGTTAAAAAGCTTCCCAGGTCACTTCAAGAATTTGGAAAAACTTATCTCAAAAATGGTCTTCATCTTCTTTTTTCATAGCACAACCATTTCAAGACAAATACTTTGAGACAAACTCTAGCATATAAAATAGCAAGAAAGCAGAGCTCTGCTTAAAGCAAGAGCAAGGGCTTGCCCACCCTTGAGACACCTCTGCAGAACACATGTATTCCTAGGAACCAATGACTTTGCCCTGTACTTCCAGAAACCACACAATGTTACTGACTAGCTGAGGTGCTCAAAGCCCAGAAGGGGAAGTAACTCTCTTTTCAAGTCACATAGGAAATTAGAATCTGAGGGGGATCAGAACTCAGATCCTCTGATGCCTGGTGCAGTGGCATATTTTGCATGTCATGAGGGCTCCTGTATCTCCACCATACATCCTGCCTACTTTGCTCAGCCGAATGCCACAAAATAACTCCAATCTGTGCCTTTGTAATTAAAAAAAGATAGACTGATGGATTGATCATTTGATCGATCAATAAATAAGGAACAGGGAAGGGAGTAAGCAATTTTGTATGAATGATTACATGAGGAAGCCTTGTCAGCTGAACATATTGTAATGGATACATCTGTTGTCAATAATTCCGCCCAGAAAGAGAAAATTAAGATATGCTGAGTTCATTAATTTTTCTAGTAAAAAATCAAAACATGTTGAAATTATAAAAACGTAAGAGGAAATACAATCTCCAATCTGCGTTCCTTTTTTATTCTTCCCCAGAGAAGTTTGCTGTCCAGGGAATGAAGGTGAAGTTCCAGGTCCTCCACTGTCCAGCCCCTTCCTCAGCCCTAAGAGGGGCCATAGCAATACACTAACAGTGTCATAATGTTTTATAAAACTGACTTAAGTTAGATGTGTTAATTGCAATTAGCTAAGACGCTGTCTTTTTCAACTTCCTTTTATGTTGGATGGCTTTGGAGGATTTACATGCATTTTGGAGATCCAACTAACTGGAAGTTAAATTGGGGGTTCACATAGTTTGGGTGCAGTGATATATATCTCTACGGTTTGCAGACACGTCCCTGTAGAGGTACATTATGGCTCACTCTCCTGGTGTAGAAATGTCTTTCAGCAGCTCTTACACCCTTGGTGCCAACTCACCAAGCATGGTGCCACAGAGGCACAGGACCAAAAGACACACTGCAATGTAAGCATCTCCTATAATGGCCAGTACCAGAAATATGTGGGTATAGAGAAGCCAGAAGCTAGTTGGACATTTGTTTCTCATCATCAAATATATAATCATCAAATTTCAAATGTATGATTCAACTATCACTGATACCTAGTCAAAATGGAAATTCTCTTCTGTCAAGAATAAGTCAATTCAGCATATGTAACTATAAATTTTCCACAATTTTTTTCTTTTTTTATGGGAATCACAGAAAATAAAATTAATCTGACTTCTTGTGTTTGCAGGTTATATGCACTGCGTGTCTGTATCCTATATATAAAGTTACATTCTTTATGCATCTACAGTAAAAAGAAAAATAATTAAGTTCTATTGAAATTGCCATAGTAGACAATTATCTTTCTATTGTCTATACAGCAAGTAATAGTGCCAAGTAGCTGTCAAATGAAGAGAGTATGAAAGGATATGCAACCAAAACCTGTAGAAAAAGTATGTCAGATAGTTAATTATTAACAATATTATTTTTCTGGATTTTATGATATGCCTTCTTTTAAAATTAATAATTTAATTTTCTTTCTCATTCTAAATACATATTCATGTTTTTAACGTAGGTTTGTGCTTCTAATTCTTTTGGTTTTTTCCTTAAAACAGCCCCACATAATATTTAAGCTTCAGGCCTCACGAAACCTGATCCTCCCCTGGCCCCTCCTGTGAGGGTGCCGAAGCACACACCAAAACACCACCATGAGACGTCACTGCTCAGCTGAGCCCCATGGCAGGCACAATGATCTGGAACTGGGAGTGACCATCAGACTTTTGAATACATAAGAAACCCTCCCAGATTTTGATTAAATGCAGATTTCGAGGCCTCACATCAAAAGATTCTAATTTAGTAAGTCTGGGAGCAGCTCAGAAATCTGCATTTTTAACAAGCACCAAAGTTGGTTCTGATAGTAATAGCCCAGGCACCATGCTTCAAAGACACGGATTTAGATCCAACACAGAAAAGAATCCCTGGTCCATGTTTGCCTCTACTCGTGTTGTGTTGCTTCTCACCAGATCACCCATCTTCCTCCCAACCCTAAATATATATACTGTGTTTCCCCAAAAATAAGACCTAGCCAGACAATCAGCTCTAATGCATTTTTTGGAGCAAAAATTAATAGAAGACCTGGTTTTATATATTATATCATATCATATTAATATTATATTATTATATTATATTATTTTATATTATTATGTTATGTTATATAAGACCCGGTTTTATAGTAAAATAAGACCGGGTCTTATATTAATTTTTGCTCCAAAAGATGCATTAGAGATGATTGTCCGGCTAGGTCTTATTTTTGGGGAAACACAGTACTTTGCTACCTTTCACATTTTCGCTGCATTGCTACCCTGGATCTTTCCTTTCCATCATCCTCTCTCAGGAGTATATTGTATATTATGTTCTTTGCAGTCTTGGTTTTTCAATGAGCATAGATCTTTTCTGCCATATTCTGCCATATTAAAACAAACAAACAAAAAAACTTAGCTTACCTTTATTATCCTCTCTACATGTTCCCTAATTTTACTCTCATTGATGCCCAGGGTTCCCAGATCATTGGCAAATCCTCAGAATCTCAGAATCTCAACCATCTACTGACATAGGCCATTCAAAAACCTCTCGTGATGTCCCTGATCAAAATTTAATGTACTTTTCTTAATGTCCATTTTCCTTGAGCCTTCTGAAGCTTGACGCTTTGACAACTTCTCCCTCCCACCTTCTTCTTTGGCAGTCAGGACACTGCAGGCCCAGGGCTTCTTTTCGATATCTTTGATTACTATCAGACTTTCCAAACTCTCCTCTGTGTTTCTTTCTAACAGATTCACAATATGAGTTAGTGTTCTCTCTCTCATCTCAGAAACAATGCTTAGTGTCATACTTGCACTTTATGCTTCTACGAGAATGCAATTCAACTTACCATGTTAACCCGTTCCCATCTCAGACTGGATGTGTCTAAATGTCTTTCGTCCATCTACTCCCTCATCAAATAATTACTGATCATTGATCAAATTCTATATACTGTGTGAAGGGTTTCAGGATACCACAGAAAGAATTACCTTGCCTTTATGATGCTCACAGCCTAGGTGGTTGGGGAACAATGAACAGTACATGCATAAAGAAACAATACCTACACTGAAATATATATATATGGTGATGTTAAAGAGAGCATCACAGGATGGAAGGTACTTTTCAGACTCATCAAAAGAGAGCTTTCTGAGGATGTAACATTTAAGCTGAGACGTGAAGGATAAGAAAAAGACAGCAAGGCAAAGGCTGGGGTAAAAAGTGTTCCAGGCAGAGGAAAGAAAGCAAATGCCCCGTGTGAGCAAAGTCTGTGTGATTGGCTGCAGTGAGTGAAGTGGAGAAGGGCATGAGCTGAAAACGCTGGCTAGAGTCAGATGACGCTGGGCTTTGGAGGCCATATTGAAAAGTCAGATGTTATTGAGAAGGCCCTGAAAGCCTATGGCAGATTGGAAACAAGGGAGTGATAATCTGATTTATAATAGCAGCAATGCCAGACCACGTAGGGGCAGAATAAGTATTTGTTGTTTGATGGTTTACAACAATCTTTTTTCCCCCTGTTTCTATACCAATCATACCTCAAAACACTCCCAAAAGTTGAATAATTCAGCAAAATGAATTTCAACCCATCTAACATGTCCCTCTAGGAAGCTTTCTTGCATTTGAGGGGGTGTATCGGCATGCGAATTTTAAAAAGGAGTCTCTGTATTCAAATTCACCTTTTTTTCTTGAGAATTACAAGACAGGAATACTTTTCATCAGATTTTGGGAACAACTTTACATTATTACACAACATATTTTAGTCATATATATCATTTCTCTAAAGATTTCCTAATTTTTTCTAAGTATTTAAAACTTTTCAACGCCAATGGCACCTAAACAATGATATGTGTATGTATGTGTGTGTATGTAATTCTGTTTATCTGTCTGTCTGTCTGTCTATCTGTCTGTCTAACTTAGTATACATTTGTTCAATGAGTGAATAAAAATAAAGCAAATGCTAAATAGCAAAGTGTATACTCCAGCCATAAGTAAACAGCTATAAGATTAGAAACAAAGGAATGAAAACTTATACTTGCCTCCCTTTCCAAAGATGCATGCAATTATACTCACATTAACTAGGCTGAAATCCAAAAGATTACTGTATTCTTTCCTGAGGCTATTTTCAGTGTTCACCTGTTTATAAACAAATTCAGGTGACTTAAAGATAATCTGTTTCTTGCATACAAAATGCAATAGGATTACATTCCCCAAAGAATGAATATAGTGAAACTTTCTGTCATTTTGCCACTAGATAAGAAGGAACTATGATACCAATAGTCAAGGCAATGTCGTAACATAATAACCACCTATAATAATGGGCTAATTACAGTTGCCAAATATAATAGATGTAGGGTTTCCAAGGAAGGTGATCTGGGTGGGCGTATTATTAAAACATGATTTTGAGAGCCATAACCTCTTTCAAATCATCATACCTGGAATCACATACCATTCTAGAATCCAGGCCTGGTGCTAATTTAATGTGACAGTCTCAAGGAGAAGATCCACTTTTATGACTTGGACTTGGGAAGGACCTCTCCTTAGGCTGTGTGACCTTGTGTCCCTTCTGCACTGCAGCCACCAGCAGCCCTGCTGTGACTGTCTGATGCCTAGACAAGCTTTTCCAATGGCCTCACAAATGCCCAGCATCAGACATAGGAGCCACAGAGGGATTTGCACAAAGCGCGTGGTTGCTGTGAAATTGTCACAAGGATCCCTGAGTCAGGCCCAGCCTAAGTGGCCCCTGGCCCCTGCAGCTGCTGCTCCTCTAATTAAGGAAGCTGCATTCGATGCCCAGTTTAACCACACTGAGCTTCAAGGTGATGGGTCCCACCTCTTTGACAAGCCTTTGACATCTTAATGCAGAAGCCGGCCTGATCAGACTCAAGTGGTCAGAGATTTTATACCATGTTACCTTCCCATCCTAAATCTGGCCAGTACCAACCAGCTACTAGAGAATCTTATACTTTTCCCTCTTCCAACATTGCATCAGTTGATACATGAATGATGGAAGGTCTTGGGGCAGAAACATACACAGCGGGCACACGTTGGGAGGCTGCATACATATTCTAGAATCATACTGTTTGAAGCCATCACTTTTTGTCTGCACTCAGTGCTTTATTTCAGCAGGGTTCTTCTTCAGGAGAAAAACAAGTGTTTTCCTTCCAAATAAAATATCTGGAAAACAGTGACAGTATCTGCATTATCAACCTGCTGTGCGAGAATGCATTATGTTTTGAGGGGCGATTAAAAAACAATCAGTAACCTTCTAAAGACATGTCAATGCCATCAAGTTTCCTGGTGATTTTTCTTTGGGGCCTGTAAAACTTTATGGGCCATGGTCTTCTCTACTAATGGGGTAGAGCTGAGAACAGGGAAGCATTTCACAAATGCTTGCTGGACTCTTCCACCCACCAGGCTTCATAATACCTTGTTCTATAAGGGAACTTAGGGGAGTGCTAATGAGTGTAACACTATGTTATATATTGTGGGGGAAGAAACATGGCAAAACAGACTGGGCCTTCCAGAAAATTCCCAGTCTGGATCTGTTTTCAACAGGAAAAAAAAATTGTTTTTCTCATCCGCCATGTGCTAAGTACCACAGTGGATCCTGGAGATACCTAGGTCTTCAAATGGATGAATATGATTGTATTTCTGCTTTCATCAAGCTTGTGTTTAATGGGAGAGATGGACAATAAACAAGTAAATGGAGGAAACTATTAGAACTAAAGTTAGGTGCCAGGAAGAAAACAGGATTCCATGAAGGCCCACACTGGTCATTCTGACCAAGTGACAATTAAGGTGAGGTGTAGAGGTGGAACAAGCTTATAGAGAGAGGCTGTGGGGCTGCACCTTACAGGTCATGGTAGGGAGTAAAGAATTACGTTATCAGCCAGATGAATAACTATATTATCTTATTTAGAAATAAGACAAGTGCTACAAATCAAGTGAGCTAGGGTTTGTTGGTGATGACGCGGTACGTGAAAATTTCCAATACATTTAAAAGTAAACATGAATTTCGTCATTGTATATGATTGTAACCAGTTCACATAAATAGTGGAAGGCAGTTACCTCACAGGCTCCTCGCCGTTTTTAGAGTTTGTTATGGAATCTGAGTCATTTTGGATTGTTTTGGCATATAAACAGTTTTCCATTAGCCATGTTAATTTTGAGGTCTCTGATTGAAAACTATCTGCTTTCAAGGATTGTTTTCATTCAGGCATCCATACAAGGCATTAGTCTTGGATTACTAATGCTTGGCACAATTTAGAAAATTGTAACAAACTCATCATTTTTACTTTTGATGTAACGATGAACATTTTTTTCCTTGTAAAATTCATCCAGGACAGTAAATAACTATTAGTAATTGCATGTTTTGCACTTAACATTTGAAACCACAATTATTTTTGTACTAACCTAATACTTATGCGAAATGATCCAGGAACATCATGTTCTCTTTAAACAAATATTTTGATTAATTTAAAAGTTAGGTATTCCATATTTTAGTTTTCTAAGAATTTGATTATGTAAGTTTTGAACATTTTACACTGAAAAAAAATTAGACAAGTGCATGTATTTAAAAGAACCAAAGAACATACATTTAAGAAAATCCCTTTTTCATTCACACTTTTAGCTTCTCTCCTCAGAGGCAACCATAACCATATATGTATTTTTTTATCCTATAGAAATATTTAACACATATTCATGCTTTACTCAATATATACACTGAGTTCATACTCACATGTTTAATTTTTTTTCTTTTCTTTACACAAAAGGGCATATTGTATGTTCTTTATTGTTCCAAATCTAGGTTGGTCCACTCAATAGTGATTGTCCCATAAAAACATACATAGTGATAGTCTCATAGAAACATAGTTTTAAATTGCATGGATACATGATATTTAACCTAACCAACTCCTTAGTGATGAACAGTGAGGTGGTTTCTAGTAATTTTCTGTTCCCAGTGCTTATTCAAATAAAATAAATACGTGTCGGGTCTTCCTATAAGCTGGCACTAGATATTTAGCAGTGAAAGGACAGATTCCCGCCTCTTGGACCTTCCCTTCAAGTGGAGGATATGATAAGCAGATAAACAAACAGACGTGTAACTTTTCATACTTATTACTAGGAGTAAATCTTATGAAGGAAAAGGGAAAGCTGGAAAAAGACAATGACTAGGGAGACTCTGGTCTATAGCATAAGGAGAGCCTCTCTTAGTGGAGAAATACAAATAATTAAAATACAAATAATTAACAGTAAGAAAGTAAAGCATGAGGACATGTGGGGGGTGCGGTCCTGTTAGAGGAAACAGCACCAACAGGTGCAAAGGCTGTGAGGTGGGTGCGGCCTTGGCATGTCTAAAGGGCAGTGTCACTAGATCAGAGTGAACAAGAGGGAGAGTGTGTGACAATAAGCTTGCAAGCGCAGGCAGAGGGTTGTACACCGGGTCTTGTGAGCCATAGTATAAGCCTGGTATAGTGCTGATGGTGAGAGTCACTTTCAGAGAACTGAGGGATAGGAAAGAGAGAAGCAGATTTTCACTTCGGGTCACTCCAGCTGTTCTCTAAGGAATGGGACTGCAAGGGATGAAAATGAACGTGGAGAAACCGGGGGCATGTGACCACTACTCTTGCCCAGACAGCGTAGCCCAGACCAGGGTAGAGGTGAGGGAGAAAGTGGCAAGTTGCTGTATTTGGAATCCATTTGGAAGATAGAGCTCATGGGATTCACTGCTGCCTGAGACATACAGTGTGTGCAAGGAAAGGACAGGAGTCAAGGACAAGGCCAGAGTTCCGGTGTGAGCAGTGAGGTGAACGAAGGTGCCATCCATCAGGACGGGGACCATTCGGAGAATAGTAGGCTCATGGGGCGGGAGCAAATGGAGTGTGTGGAGGGGAGACAGAGAGCTCTGTGTCATCACACTGATTTTGAAATGCACAGAAGAATCCAGGGGGTGGCATCACCAAGCCACTTCAAAATGCATCTGGAATTCAAGGGGAAGAACGGGCTTAGAGATTAAACATTTAAGTCTCCTGCATATGAGTATTATTTAAAGCCATAGGAATGGAACGTAAATGTTTCCCATATGTCCAGATGTATCTCTCAGAGAAGCCCTGAGAAACTAAATTGCTAGATCAAATTGTGTGAGTGTGTGTGTCTATTTGTGCATGTGTGTGTGTGTGTATATATTATATACATATATATATGTTTCCTTATAGATATCATTAAAGTTCTCTTCCAAAGTACATCACTTATATATAAATTCAAAATATTTATCTCTGACGCATTAGAAGACACTTCAGTATAATTATGAACATTAATTCATACTGTCCTAGAGATTTAGATTTGTGAAGTGCCGGTTGAAGTAGTTTCAGACAGAAATACATTTGTGGAACACACACATACATTTGTATGAGGCATTATCAGATATATGAGCTCATACATTTCTGACAACACTCTAGGAGATCGATGGTATTAAAACTACTTCATAAATTAAGACACGGAGGTCCTAAAGAATGAAAGAATGCTCTGGAGGAATCCAGTTGGTTAGGGTGTAGACTCCAACTCAGGCCTGATCTCCTTGCCATTACCCATAGAATGAGGCAGACTTGGCTTTCCCCAACGAGATGCAAGTGTGAAGAATCACCACCTAGGTATGCATTTAGTGTGGAGTGCACACAAACACGGCCATCACCTCACAACACAGATGCCTCAGCTCATGGCAGTGGCAGGAGGCAGTGATGGGAGAAACAGACAACAAACATGACCACCATGTTTGACACTTATGTTAAACAGAATGAGTGCTATGAGGAAAAGACAAAAAAAAAAAAAAAAAAGAGAGAGAGAGGCAAGAAAACGGGGATCAGCAGTGCTGGGGGTGGGGTGGGGAGCAGAGCAGCTTCACATTTGAAAAGCATGGGAAAGGCTGACCTCATGGAGATGGTGCTATCAGACCAAAGACTTGAAGGAACCTTGAGAGTTGTTGAAGATTTGGCTGTTCATAAAACACACACATTTTCAACATGGTCCTTGATGTTGCAAGTTCAGGGCCAGAAAAGAGTATGTAAACTGAACATTCCTGAACAGAAAAAAAAAAATTTCAAACAACTGACTGTAAATTTAATAGCCCTTTTCACAGCTTTCTTCATAGGAGAGACAGATCCTTTTCAAGAAACCAGCTACCCTGTGTGGTACAAGGTCTGTGCTGCCTGAATCCCCGTGGATGATTCTGACCAGAACCAGATAATGACAACTGCAGTCAAGCCACTACAGCTTTGCTGTGACCTGGGGACCAAGCTGTGTAATAATATAACAATGAGCACGACACAAACACTTAAGATCAAAGAATGAGACACAAAGCTTGAAGGGAACATGGACAATACAAAGTTCAAACTATTACTTAGCAGATGCGAAAACCAGTTCAGGGAGGTGAAATGACTGAATCAAGATCACAGAGTGAATCAGTGACAAGACCAAAGTCAGCTAAACCAAAACCCAGGATGTTTCCTAAAAATCCCAGGCTTCAATCTTTTCAACCTAAACTCCTATTAGATATCACTTTCATCAAACACTACACATATGCATTTTGAACAATATCCAAAGGCAAATCACAACAAAACCATCGGTTTCCTAATACAAAAAAAAAAAAAAGCATCTAAAACTGATGACAAACACTTGAGTAATGGTTGCCATGTGCTAGACACTGTTCTAAATGCTTTACTCAACTTGTTTAATCCTCACAGACATATAATTATGAGGTAGGTATTATTTATTATTGCCCTCATTTTACAGCAGAGGCCTCTGAGAAACTAAGAGGTTAAGTAACCTACCCAAACTCACTCAGCTTGTTAAAGACATAGCAAGAATTTGAACCCAGAGTACCTGGCTGAAAAAACTGTTCTCTCAATTCCTATGTTAAATGCTTCCAGATGTATGTATATTTGTGGTCAGAACAGCATGGTTACTGATTCAAAAAATCTTTTGTTAACAGTTTTAGCTAGTATTTCTCAACATGGGTATTAATTTCAAGTCGATTCATCAAATACTTATTGAGCAACTACTATAATTCAGCCAGGGTGCATATTACTCTCTCTATAGGCATTTTCCCCCAGGTAATAAACCATCTTTGATATGTCTCTGAAACTTATAAGCTTTTACCACATCATGAAAAACAGCTACAACAAATTAGATACATCCTTTTATAGTGATTCGATAGTTCTATAAAATTAGCATTGATCCAGTAGATTCTCTCCTGACGATTGTGTTCGGTAAGGATCTTTAACTATTACCTAAGCTCTCAAACACTTGCAATGAAATCTGTGGTCTGAAAGGAAATGCTCATCACCTCATTTTTAGTCATGTTATTATTTTTTAAATCCAAGTGTCTAGAAACAAGCATGATAACAATAATACCTAAAACGTTATTATACAGTTGGATAAGCACCTCGTATGCCTTCACATATGTCTGTTGAGGTATATCTCACTTACAGTGAAATTCACATATACTAACTATCCAGCTCAAGTTTTATGAATCTGTACATCTGTATAAACAATATTCAATCAAGATAGGGACTATTTCCATCACCCTAGAAAGTTCCCTCATGCCCCTTCCTAATCAACCCCCATCCCCAGAGGCAGGGACTGTTCTGGATTCTATGACATTTAAAATTTGTAATCTTATGTATAATCATATGATGTGATTTTCCAAGGAATCTCTGACTCTGAGACTTGGGCTCTTGACCACCGTGCTGCTTACTGCATTTCTTCTTGGTAGATACTTATCCCATCTCAACACTGTCCTCTAAGAGAATCAAGTCATAATACCTGACCTTCTCTCCTATGCATCTAGAATGGTACTATATGCACCACCCTTGAAACAACTGAACAAATGGTCACTCGAATTTTCCACATTCTGAGGGTCAGATGAGTTGAGAGCTTATTAATGTCAACACCTACAGATAAGGAAGGTGGAGCCAGTGGATGAAGTCGATACACACCTACTCAGGAACAGGAACTGCCCAGATCCCACCAACTGCCACGCTGTGTGAAATCAGACCGGGGATGCCCATCTTCAGCTTTTTCTAGAGTTGTACGTAATATCTCAATATGTTTAAATACTTTGTAACTAAGTCAATTAAAACAAAAAACAAAAAACAACAACAACAACAAAAACCCACAAACATAATGAACCAAAATGTGCCTAGAGGCCAGCCCTCGGATTGCTAGTCTGTGACCTGCCTCTGCCTGGGAAACTCCAGTGGGCACGTGACCCAGAAGTGAGGCCCCAAATCTTCCATGGTCATGGCCAACTTTAGGAGTTAATGTTTGTCATTACATGGTCAAAGTTATGCTGTCCAGACTCCGGTCTATTACCAACACTCCTGACCAATGAGAGCAGCAGATGACTTCAGGAGACACATACTACACAAACAAGAGAGAGAAAAACAGGCAACAGGAAGATGGAACAGAATGAAAAATAGAGGGAAAGAGCTAGGAGGAGTCAGAACAAGAGAGATGGTAGAAGAACAGGCAAGAAAGGATCAGCTGTCTCCAGGCTCTAAGCAGTCTGCTCTCATGGAATGCATCAGGCCCAGTACCACAACCCCAACCAGAGTTAAGACAATGGGGTGGTGCTGACTGATCTGCCTGGAGAAAGGAATGAACCCTGGAATTTATTTACTTGAGCTTTAATGAGAGGAGTTTCAGTGGCTGAATACCTCAACCCCAGCAAGTAACTACAGGGTTTCAGAAGTTCAGACACGTATTACTCAGAAGTCAGGGTGCTGACAAGAGTCTGATCCTATCACTCCGGCCAGGGAAAGTGTTTTGAACAAAGAGAGTTTCTAATCCATGGCAATGTAGTTTTTTATCTGGAAGCTGTGCTTGCTTTAAATAGGTGTCATCGCATTATTGGTTTTAAAAGGAGAAAAAAGTCATCATTCCACACCCACCCGTATATCCAGAGCTCCATTAGGACAACCACCAGCAGAGACTTCCAAGCAAACTGACCTCACAGGACTTACACACTTAGTGAACCGTGGACACACGTCCCTCACCCAGTCCTGCCGACCTGTCTGACAGACAACCCTGGGGCCACAGCTTACGTGGCTTCCTTTACATAAGACGGTTCAAACTTGACAACAAGAATGTGAAGCTGTAATGAAGATGACTGCCTTTCGGTGTAGCTGCAAAGGTGAAAGAAAGAAGACAGGGGAATCTGCAGAGAAATTTAGGCAACACAGAAAAAGTAACCTGGACGATTCCGTGTGAAACATTCTCTCCTCTGCTGATTGCCTCAAGTCTTCATTGTATCTTGATCTGCCTATTGCATTCTTTGTCAACGTGGCTCATGCTGACTCAGTTAATATTAAGTATAGATAGCTAAAATACTTAACTCCTTACTGTGTGCAAGGCACCATGCTAAGTGGGTTACACGCACAATCTCACATCACACTATGAGGTAGATACTACCATGTCCATTTTCAAGATGATACAACTATGCACATGGAGATGACGTAACTTGTCCAACGTCACACAGCCAGGATCACAGTCCTGGGTTGTCTGCCTCGGAGCCTGGGCTCAGTTTACAATATGCCCTGTTTCCCCGAAAATAAGACCTAGCTGGACAATCAACTGTAATGCGTCTTTTGGAGGAAAAATTAATATAAGACCCGGTCTTATATTATATTATGTAACACCCAGTCGTATAAGACCCGGTATTATATTATATTATATTATATTATATTATATTATATTATATTATATTATATTATATTATATTATATTATGTATTATATAAGATCAGGTCTTATATTATAGTAAAATAAGACTGGGTCTTATACTAATTTTTGCTCCAAAAGATGCATTAGAGCTGATTGTCCGGCTAGGTCGTATTTTCGGGGAAACACAGTAATCACTCTTCTTCTGCTGCAAGATCACTCCCACCTCCCATTCTTCTTTCTTACTGTGCTTTCTCCCTTACAATTATCCTTTTCCCTTTGGGTTAACAGCTGCATGGTGTCCTGTTCATGGTAACATCATTCCATGGGGTCAAGGGGCACATGACATGTCAGATGACTGCAATTGAGAGCAGGGAACTGAATTTTTGTCAGAAGGATGCTAACTGGAATGTTAAAAGATATTGGTGCGGGAATAGGTGAAATAATTCAACTAAGACATCCATACAGAAATAGGAGAGTTGAGGGATTATAAAAACCATAGATTATGAGAAATAGAAAATCTGATTCCATTTCACGGATGGGAAAACTGAGATCCAGCTACCAGTGGAGTCAGGACCTATGACCACCTTCTGACCACCTCTACCTTCTCTTCACCTCAGCTCTGCACCAAGAACCACTACCACCCTCAAATGTAATTTAAGGACTATGACAGTAGCCTATATAGTTTTAGAGATTACGACATGGGTTACAAAGTACAGGGACACGGATTTGGCCCAATCTGGGGAGGTTTGAGATGAGAAACAACGCTCCCAGCTGCTTCAGTGTAGGGAGGTTCTCTGTCATCACATCTGGCTGGCATCTGTGAACATAGTTACAAATGGAACCCTGCAGTGGACAATGATTTAGCCATAACTACATTAAACAAACTCAGTCTGTGGACCAGTGTCTTACTGGCTTCAACACAGTCACTCAGGGAACTTTTAAAAATAGAGCACTTCTTAATTCTAATCTCAGAAATGCTAATTCAGGAGACTTTGAGAAACAATGGGACCAGGTAATTTCTGAGGGACTGTCTAACAGTAAGATTCCACTGCAATGTTACTGTCTCTAGCATGGCTTCCGAAGAATCACTCAGCTGTTACTGAGCCATGCATATAACATGCAGTCCACGCCGGACTCAGAGTCAAGGAACAAGAAGCATTACCCTCTCAGACTGCCTGTGTTCTTTTCTGGTCTCAGGGTCCACTTCTTTACAATGGAAGAAACGGATTATTAGAGCAGTGTTTTTCAAATGTACTTGTTCATTGATTCATTTTTTTTTAAGCATTTCTGGCCCAAACTATCCATGTCTGCCCCACAGACATCCTCCCTGCTGTTCGCTGCTATGAGAATTCTGTTCATTATTAGGCAGAAAGCCCTTGATCTGAATCTGTGGGCTCCTAGTCCACACTCAGAAGGTGGGACATAATTAATTGGCCTAAATCTCTCATGGTAATATCATTCCATGGGGCCAGTGAGCACGTGGCCATGGGGCCAATTCTGGTTGGGTAGTCTGAGACACTAGGGGAAGTCTATATGGGAGGGGTGAAAAGGGGCAAGGCTGATGAGGCTAAATATTTATCACCTTCCTGTCCTGCCACCATTGCCCCGACCTGAACATGACACATAGAGATGAGCGTGGGGAGTTGAGCTCAAAGGCTGAGGATGGTGGGACAGAAAGGAATCTCTGGTCCTCGGGGACACTGCTCACCTGCTGCTACTGTCCTGGACTGTCTAGGTGTGGTCCTCATCTGTACGTGCAAAAGTGAGCTCTTACACATTTAAGCTGCTGTGGGCATAAACTTCTGGCACTCGCCGTCCAATGTCATCTTCACTGACAACAGCATTAAAACTCTTTCCAAATGAAGTACATTGCAAAGCCTCAATATATGTATGCAACAAATAAAAGTGGCTGGCCAACATCAGAAATGCAGACCGGGTGTTTTCAGGGCTGTTCCCCCCCAGAGTTCCACAGGGGTTCCTCCAGGGAACAGAACGGGCCATGATCAGCATCTCTTAAGGAGGGGTGCCCAAGTCACCTGGGGTCTGAGAGTTCTCTACCAAATCTGTTCCTGTATTTTTCTTTGCTTTTGATGTGCTTATTTTATTTATGTGAATTCTGTCCTAGCAAATGTAGATCTGAGGTACGACCACTGGCTACTACTGCACAGTTTGGGTGTCTGAGTTTGTCTTCACTGTATGATCTTGTTGGCAACAAGTGATGCCATTCTGTCACAAATAATGAGAAAGGAACAGAGTGTGTTATAACACAAAATGGCACATTCCCTGCAGGTGCAGGTCGAAGGACATGATGGCAGCAAGTGAAAGTAGATCTAAGGACAAAAAAGTCATGAAAGAATCAAGTGTCTGTCCAAAAGGCAGGAATATGAATGCACTGAAATAAAAATAACCTCCAGGTAACTGTCAGTCCCATGTTCATGATGAAAGCTTTATTAAACTCTAGTAAACCTCTACGTAAGAAACCAATTTTGATAATCTGAATATTACTATTATGTAGTTTTTCTTTTGTATTTAATTCATACAATTGTTTTAGTGTTATAGCTGTGCAACAATGATTAAAACAGAGGTAATATCTTCGCTTCTAGGGATAATATCTAAGTGGGTATTTTTGGTTTGTACATATTTAAATGACAATAGAATAACAAAATCAACAACGGACGCATGGATCTTTTTTCCACTGCTGTTAAAAGGAGTTGCTATATTAGTGAAGCTCAAGAAATTCTGAACTACAGAATAGCCTGAACCCCTTCCAGAGGGTGAAATCCATGATCCCAGGAACCTCCCTCTATTATGAAACAAATATTAAAAATAGCTCCACCAACAATGTGGTACACTCCCTCGGGGATGGTTTTTAAAATAATATAAATAAATATAATTTAAAGAAATTCATTCATTAAAATAAAGCATATATAACATTTTATATTCCTTTTCAAGAATTTGTCTTAATAACAAAGTGCAGAGCCTTCAACAAGTTTTGCTCACTGCGATCACTGACCCACCTCCAGCTGGCGCCTTCACTCAACATCCACCCTGCAGGAATATCTCTGGACGGAACAAATAAGAGTTAAAAATAAGGCCTTAAGGGCCTGGGCCCTCCTTGCTTAGGAAATCTGAACCCTTGGGCAATGCCATTCTTACAAAATGTGCTTTCTGATTACTTCCAGAAGTCACAGCAGGACAGCCTGACCATGGGGTCTCCTATTGTGAAGAGGGTGAAATAATTTTCTGCACTGAGGCCATGGTTTATCCACACACTTCAAATCAAACAAATCATTGCCTGCTGGTTTTTGCTGTATCGAGACTGTATTTTAGATCTGGCCACTGACGCCCGACATCCCCTCTGCCCTGGCTGCCGAGTTTGAGGTATGGCCACACCTCTCTCCACGTTGCCGGCACCTCTGCCCTGGATTCCTCTACCCTCCACTCAGTTTTGTTTCTTTCTTTCTTTCTTTTCAAAAAGTCAAGGGAGCTTGATTTTTTTCCCTCCTATGCTTCTAAAGAGGGGAACTACAGAGTTCTTGCAAATTTTAGGCACTACAGCTCGTAATCCTGCAACCTGTAGTTGCCATTTCACGCCTGTTCTGCTCAATGCTTGCCACGCACTAAATTTAGAGGAGTATGACATTAGAGCTCCCTTGCGTCTCCTTTTTCACTGGCAGTGGGCTTGGCTACAGTTCAGGTCAGTTCCTAGTCTATCTCGGCATTTTGCTCACTCAATAGGCACTTAGGAAAAACACACAGTGTAGCCACTCTCTCTCCTGACTTCCAACAGAACCCCTTTCTTATTCATGTCCTACGGTTCCCAAACTCTCCCCATCCCAACCCAACACAAAGATGAGGTTGATGAAGAAAAGTTTTGTGTGTCATCTCTTAGAATATGAAAACCTGTTGCAGGTCATTTCCCAAATTCCCTCCTCCAAGTGGAAAACTGGGGAGAAAATAAAATTGTTGGTTGGATGCCAACTGGATAACAACAGGACACAATGCCTGCCCACTCATCGTAGGTCCTACACAGAGAAAGATGAGAAACTCCCACACTGCTCTCCTCCTACACCCATTAATCTTACTCTCTACTATTAGCTACTTGTTGAGAGATTTTAGAACTAAAGTAAACACACACCTGTTTTTATAGAGGTACACCCTAAGAGCTCTAGCTACTTTTCTGCTATTCAAGAAGTATCCAAGAATCCATTCATTCATCTGTTTTCCCAACCAGACTTTTGGCCAAACCCCTTTGGAAAACACCACTGTTGTCACTGACTGCCTTGCCAGGATTCAGAAAGCTGTAGTGAGATTCAGCTGAGCTCCTTCTGAACTGAACCAGCTTCTTAAATACTATTACGTTATTTTGTATATTTTCTAAATGCTAAGCATGTAGGAAGGTATATAGCTTTCCTAGTAGGGGTGAAAATCTCTACTGCATTATAGCTGATATGTGTGAGAAAGAGTTATTTAAATTTGATTTTTTTAAAAAAGTACTCTTCAGGAAGGTATAAAACGAGATCAATGAAATAAAAATCACACTATTATGCCTGTATCTTTTAACAATGATTTTGAGTAAACCACTATTTTCTGTTACTCTCTAGTTTTCTATTCATAAAAATACAAAAGTGTTTTTTTTTAGAGAAAAACTGCCAGTTATTCCTTCAACTCAGAAAAAAATTGAAAATTATTATAAAAACAGAATCACAAATGTTGATCCAGTATATTTCTAGTCAAATAGATCACTGGACTCCTTAATGACCATCACAATTCCATGTAATAATACAAGAGGCCAGGAATTCATGCATACATACTTCCTCCCACACTCTGCAAGTCTTATCCAAAATAGAAACTTCAAACTCTGATTACCTCCTAAAATGAGAGCCATTTTCTGCTAAAAATGCGCCTTTCAAAATTCTTATGAAGCAAAGAACAGTTTCATCTACAATTATCTTTCCTGCCAATTAACTGTCCTTACACACAGAAAAGTTCCAGAAGGTTGGAGCAGGGCGACACGACACAAACTCACATACTTTTCTTTTCACATCAAGTTGCCAGCTAAATTCTAACTTTCAGAAGTGTCTCTGCCTTGCTGAAAATCAGATCTTGAAGGGAGCTGGGAGAAAGAAAAGATTACAACTCCACACCAAATGATTAAGCGATGACGTTCTAAGTTACACACACACACACTCGAAAACTCAGGACGTGCAAACAAACAGCAGGCTTACAAAGTGAAAAGAAGTGTGGAAATGCAAGAAGGTAACCGCACCCTACCTCTCTTTTCTGCTTCCCAAGACAGCTGGTGAAAATCGCCCTCAATCCGGGAGTGTGCGCAGAGACTCTGAAGGAGGCGTCCGACTGGCCTGCCGAGTGTGAGCAGGCCCAGCCCGTGTTCAGAAGCTGCCCCAGTCAGATTTTCCAACTGTAGAACTGCAGCCAAGTCCCTGCCCATGCCTGAAGAATTTCCTGAACAGCATTCCCGTTCTTTTTCTGACTGCTTTGAAACCGTACTCTGTCTGTGCTTCAATACGGCTTTGTCAGGCCAACTCGGAGCTACTGGGCTGTCTCCAGCTATCAATGGGAAACACATGTGTCAAGCACGGACTCGCTCCCCTGCACCAACGCTCACGGCGTCTGCTGGGCTCACATTCACAGCCACAAAGGAAACTACTTCTAGAACCAATTCGGGTTGCTCAGCCATTCTCCACACAGGCTCAGCTCTGTGGTGCTAGATGCTGGAGATAAGTCTTCTCTTTCTGCTGCTCCACACTGCCCCTTTTGAGCTGGCTCCTTCCGTTCACATTCCTGGCTGACCCCCAGTAGCCCCCTGAGTTCTTGCCAGTGCTGATAACGAGCCTATTACAGCTGAGAGATGTGAGTTCTAATTGGATCTCCCTACATGGGTTTGCCTGAGTCTTTGCTCAAAATTTCAACTGCTGGAGGGGCAACAGTATTTTTAGCATTTCCAGGCCAGTTCTGTACTTCAGAGTTGTCCCGTCATCCTGATGTGTGCATCTATGGCTGCTGCGACTAAAAATAATGCAATTATTTTTCAGGCACTTTCCTTATTCTTTGCTCTATAAGTGGACTGGTCCAAAAATGTAACACTTTACAGGCTGTTGCAATGTGTGTTATGATTATAGGATATAGAAAGGAGAAAAGAATGTACCTTTCATCAGAATGCGTCTTAATTCTGTGCACCTGTGATTATTTCTGGATGCCACTCCATCAAGATGTCCTGTGTACATTCTGCTGGCTTTTGTGGTCCACCTTTGACATTTTCTTTTTCCATAAGACAAGAGGAAATCTCTAAAGATACGAAGAGGACAAGCCTCTTTTCCCACACTGAAAACCCAGTATCTAAAGAACCAAAGCTAAGTTGTCAAGGTAACACTGTAGACAAGAGATGATTTAAAGAGAGAGCCTCATTTGTTTTGAGTATTTTTCTTTTGGTATTAATGTTTTACTCCCTAAAAATCATACCCCATTCTCATTTATTTTAAAGAACTGGCTTGCCAGATTGTAAAAGTCTTGTGTGTTCCTCAGGGGCTGCTGTAAATAATAGGATTTGGGGAGGTCTGGAGTTTAGCATCCAATTGCAGTGAGCAGTTTCAGCAGGATTAGCTTTTTGCCTTGGGAAGCAGCGTGCATGTGTGTGGGTTGGGGGTTGGAGGAGGGCATGTGCACCTCCAAGGCCAGGGTGCAATTATAGAATCGGAAAACTTCACAGTTGGAAGGAACCCCAGAGAACATCCAATCCAAATTGTTTCTACCCTTCATATTATGGAGGGAAATGGAGGCCCAGAGAGATTAGATGACTCGTCTAGAATTGCAAAGACAGTTAATGCCAGAGCTGAGACTAGAAAACAGGATGTGGGCTAATTTTCTATGTGCTTTCTCTATCCCAGCAGCATCTGGGAGGGGTGGTATCATCCACCTTTCACAACAGCAGGCCTGTAATCAGTTGGCCTGGATCCATCTAATCTTAGCTCTGCCTGTGAATCCCCGTCAGCGTGCTTAACCTCTCTGGACCTGAGTTTCCTCATCTGTAAAATGGGGACAATCATAGGATCTACTTCATGGACTTGTTGAGGATTTGGTGAGATAATCATGGAAAGTGTTCATTAGAGTGCCTATATATAAATTTCAATTTAGTTTTCTTTAAATGGAGCAAAACCGAGACCCTTTCTCTTACCTAAAAATAAAACTGTACTCTCGTACCTATTCTGGTTTCAGTTTCTAGAATAAACTTGTTGATGGGCTAGTTAAGTTTTCTGCCACCTTAACATAATAGGGGCCTATCACCTCAAACACAGGCAAGCTTCCGAATGAATGCCTTAGTGGAACATTAAACCAGCCACACAGCTACTTTCCATTTATTCCCTAAACGTAACACTGAAGTCTTTCCTCAAGATTAGCTCACAGGAGAGGAAAGCAGTGCCACCAAACCTGCAGTGAATTACATGAGGCTGAACAAAGCACCACGGGCAGAGAACTGGACTTGGTCTCCAAACCTGAAGAGCTCGAGCTAATCATTCTAAAACTAGGAGACCATCAACAATTGCAATTCCCACATTTGGTGACTGCAACCTCCTAAATTAACAGCAACAACTACAAAACCCCATAAACTGGGGAAGAAATCTTACCGAGAAAACAGCTGCTACAAATGCTAAAGAATCAGATTTCTAGCTGGGCTTCCAGAGCCTTTGTCTTAGAGCCCACCCCACTACTTTGAAGGAAACAAAAGAGGAGGAATAGTCAATTTTGAGTGGTTTAGAAGTGTTTTAATAATTGAACAAACATGAAACTGGAAAACCAAGCTCAGACTCACTTAGACTTACAAAGGCAGACGACGGTGATGTGATCTAAAAGACGCTGTTGCTGAATTCCCCCAAATCTTGGCCACAGGGCTCATCCATGGTGGATATTTATGAGAGATACTTCAGTTCGAGATCCAGCTTCAATATTACCAGCTGGAAAATCCTGAAAAGCTACTGGACTCTTCCAATGTTAAGAAAAATCATCCAAAACTTGAAAATAAGACCAAAAGATTGTCATGTCTTTTCAAAGGCCTATGTGGCAACTGTTAAACATGCCCTCTCAAGAATTACTTAAGGGAAAAGGGGTTTGTTCAATTCACTGTTCACTACTGAATAAAGGTCCTAAATGTAGTAAAGTTACATGTTATGTCAGAGACTTTTGTCTGTTAAAGATACAAATTATTTCTCTCCAGTAGAAAAGATACTCCCACATGTGATGGTGTATTGTACTATAAGACGTTATCCGGTTTTGTATAATACGTATCTAATGTAGCAATCTTTTGCTAACCTTCCTATGTTAATGCACCTGAAACAAGGAGCTCGCACAGTGACCGATTCCCTCGTCAATGAATGAGTCAAATCAAATCTGCCCCATATTTTCACTTTACATTTGTAGGAGTGATGCTTTTAGGTTTTAAAAATTATAGTTCGATACTATTTCATTTGCCTCTTCTGCATAATGAGCGTTCTAAATCTTATGTGAGGTAATGCATAATAAAACACTTAAAGTATATGGCACAGAGCAAATGCTCAAACTATGTAAGCACTGCTATTATTTAATACATACGCTAATATTTGGTGTTCAGTTTTGTAAAGGACACTAGAGATCCCTAGACTGGGTCACTCATCGATCTCCTTCCTATTACACTTTCTAATCCTTGGATTCTGAATCCACTGTACAATGGCTACCACAACTGGAATCCTTCCACAGATATCAACCTCGGCTTTTCAGAGATTTCTACTTTTCATGTTCTAAAATTAACCACTGAAATATATTTCCATATAACACATACAGATTCTATAGCTGCTAATCATAAATGTCAGTTAAAATTCTGACCTTAAGGATCATATGAAAGAGAAAACATCATTCTAAACTAGAACACAAGCTCCATGAGGACAAAGATTTTTGTCTGCATCATCTCCAGCTGTATTTCCAATGTCTAGGATTGGTATGTGGTTGGCCCTTATATTTACCATTTGAATAAATAACTGCCTTTGACTTACTTGAAAATGGGTTTCCTAAATTATCTTTTTAAAAAGAATTATTTTGACATACAGTTTAAACATATCTGGTACTATTGGGTCATTTATCTTCATTATGGTTTAGGTTCCTTTTATCATCTGGTTTGCTTTCTTCTAGGAATGTTTCAGTTTGGCCAATCTCCCCTTAAAATTTGGTGCTGAGACGTGAACAAACTTTTCAGATTTCATTTAATCTTTCTGACATGTTACAATATTGTATGGTACTTGGGATACTAAGTTCTCTTATAAGATGTAAATATTCTCAGAAACTAATAAGCCATTTCTGAGACAGACTTTGAGAAACTACCAAGTCAGGTGCCTGGCAAAGTCCTTAAGGCCTGAGGCACAGGTAAGACGGCTTGGTTCTAGGAAAGGATGCTCGCTGTGCCACTCACTTGGGAGGGAGATAATACCGTGAGTCATAGAGGCACAAAGTAATCATGGGACAAACTTGAAAAGAGGCATTTGTCAGGACCCTTTGGTTACAGCACTCAGAACTCATTCAAATTAGCCTAAAGAAAAGTGTGTGTGGGGGGGGTGTTCTAACTCATATAACTGTAACCCCTAGTGGTGGATTTTAAAGGGGAGGTGGGTAGACAGTAGCAGTTAAAATGCAGTCAAGGCTCTATCTCCCTCTTCTTCTCTAGGCTTCTCTTGACTTCATTCCCAGGTTTGCTCTCTCCATTGGGTAGTAAGTGAGATGACCATAGGTGGTCCAAAGGTCACTTTCATAGGGACAATAAAGGGTCCTTTCCAGGAAGGACTCTAGGTAGCCATGCTTGAGCCACATACTTATCCAGGAATGAATCTCTATAATCAGGGGGCTGAGGTTCTGGTGGTGGCCATATGTGGTTCATATGACCACCCTGGAGACTAAAAGGGCGGGATCAGCGCCACCTGCACCCCATGGATTGAGAAGCAGGCTAATCAGGGAATTGAGAAAAAGTGACAGGCAGACAAAACTCCCCCATGAACTACGGATGATGGGGCACCAAGACATAGTCATAATCTTGCCCAGAGAAAGTTCTTTAAGAAAAATTATGAGGCAATATTTAATCAATGGATAGAAAAGAGTATTTATTATATACAAGGCAAAAGTAGTTGAGTTAGAGTTAAGCTAATGGCAGAAAATTAGAACAGTAACATTATGTCAGCCTTTCACTGAAAGGTTCATTTCATAAATAATAGGTGATGGGAAATGACATTCACCCTGCTTTGGCTCTTCAAAACAGACAGAGCCAAAACAATCCTACTTTTCAATGGCCAAGTGCAAAATTATCTGGTTGACATTTTTTTTGTGGAGGAAATGTGGACAGAGAAGTTTGGCTCAGTGACGAATCAATGACCCACAGTTTTGGGGATACCTCCACTGGCCAGAGTGTCCAAGTTAAAGTCATTTTGTGTTTTGGAAATTCAAATATTGCATGGTATACGATGAAGGATTCTCAAGGTAAGTCATTCCTTTGCAAAGGAACTGACACATGTGATAATTAATGTGACTAGTAATGAAAACAACCCATTGCAAATATATGTATTAAAAATAATTAAATAGGGTAAAGCAAATACTGGTGTAGTTACACAGATGGTTGCATGCATTCTTTTCTCTTCAGCACAAAACACGGATCACTTCTTTCAAAATTCTTTCTGGTCCATAATTTCTCAATGTAATACAGCTTGCTGAAAGTAAAATTCTTGAAATATCACATTTTTATTTGGAAATAAAATTTATTGCTCAATAAAAATGGGCCAGATTTCATGATAGGGACTCCATCCTAGGCAGAAATAAATAAGACCTGTACTTGAAAGCAATCGCACCACTCAGTGCTCAATGGTACAAAATACAACTTTTGGATGCAGAAATGCCCAGATAATTTAAGCCGCCTGAATGAGGAGTGATGCTTGAAGGCTAAGCCTCCAAATTAAACACCCACACCCAGCAATTGTATACCAAAAAAATATCAAAAGCTGCGAAGGGCAGAAAATTTAATATTATACATTTCAAACTATTTCATCTTTAGAAGGAATTTATTTACATGATAGAGGCATAGTTGAGCACATCCACAACTAGCAGTGTCTACTACATAACAGTTGCTTAATAAATGTTTATTGTTTAACTAACAATGAAAATTGCTAGTAATAAAAAATATTCTGACACTGCCAGGCAAACAATAACTGAAGGAGTTTATCACCATTAGATCTGCCTTACAAGAAATGATACATGGAGTTCTTCAATTTGAAACAAAAAGATGCTAACTAACAACATGAAAAATGAAAGTATAAAAATAACTGGTAAAGATAAATATATAATCAAATTCAAAATATCTAATATTAAAATGGTGGCATGTAAAACTCTTTGAACTCTAGTTTCAAAAAATAACTACAGCTACAATAATTTGTTAATGGATAAACAATGGATATACAAAGTGTAAAGTGTGATATCAAAACCATAAAATGGGGGAGAAGTAAAAGTATAGAGTAATTTTGTATGCAATTGAAGTTAAGTAGTTATCAGCTTAAAATAGACTGTTATAACTATAAGGTGTTTTATGTAAGTTTTGTGGTAACAACAGAGGGAAAAATACTCTACTAGATACATCAAAGATGAAAAGAAAGAAATCAAAGCATACTATTGCAAAAAAAAAAAAATCAACAAATCACAAAAGAAGACAGCAAGACAGAAAGAACAACAACAAAAATGACAAAACAGTCAGAAAACCATTAACAAAATAGCAATAGCAAGTCCTTACATATCAATGTTCATTTGAAATGCACATGGATTCAATTCTCCACTCAGAAGACACAGAGTGGCTGAACAGATGGAAGATTCAACAATACACTACCTATAAGAGACTCACTTTAATCTTAAGTACATACATTAGCTGAAAGTGAAGGGATAGAACAAGATATTCCATGCAATAACCAAAAGACAGCAGGAGTGGCTATACTTATATTAGATAAAAGAGACTTTTAGTCAAAACATGTCAAGGAGACAAAGAAAATCACTATAAAATGATAAAGAAGTCTATTCATCAACAGAATATAACAATTGTAAATACATATGCACCCAACTTTGAAGTACCTAAATATATAAAATTAGTATTAACAGAATTAAAGGGAAAAATAGACAGCAGTACAATAATAACAGAAGCTATCAATACCCCACTTTCAACAATGGATGGATCTTCCAGACAGAAAGTCAATAAGGAAACAGCAGTTTTGAATAACATTATAGAGCAGATACACTTAACAGGCATATACAGAGCATTCCATCCAACAGCAGGAGAATAAACATTCTTCTCATGTGTACATGGAACATTCCCCAAGGTAGATCATATGTTGAACCACAAAACAAGTCTTAACAAATTTAAAAAGACTGAAATCATATCAAGTATCTTTTCTGACCACAATGGCATAAAACTAGAAATCAGTAACAGGAGAAAAGTTAAAAAATTTAAAAATATGTGAAAATTAAACAACATGCTCTGAACAACCAATAGGTTAAGGATGAAATCAAAAGGGAAACCAAAAGGTATTTTTAGACAAACAAAAATGGAACGACAACATACTAAAACTTAAGGGATACAGCAAAGCAGTTCTAAAAGGGAAGTTTATAGCAATAAATGTTTACATTGGAAGAAAAAAGTTCAGGTAAACAACCTAACTTCACATTTAAAGGGATTATAAAAATGAAGAACAAACTAAACCCAAGGTTAGTAGGAGAAAGGACATAATAAGACTAGAACATAAATAAAATACAAACCAAAAAAATGCAAAAGAACAACAAAACTAAGTTGATTTTTTTGAAAAGATAAACAAAACTGACAAACATTTAGCCAGACTAACAAAGGAAAAAAAGAGAGGACTCAAACAAAATTATAAACTGAAATAAAATTTTAAAGTTTTATAAAATTATAAAACTGATATCACAGAAATACAAAGGAACATAAGAGACTACTAAAAACAAATATGCACCAACAAATTGGACAACATAGAAGAAATTGATAACTTTCTAGAAACATACAACCTACCAAGATTGAATCATGAAAAAAGAGAAAATCTAAACAGTAATTACTAGTAAGGAGATTGCAGCAGTAATCAAAAACCTCCAAAAAAGAAAAGCCTAGTACCTAATGGCTTCACAGGTGAATTTTAGCAAACATTTAAAGAAGAATTAATAACAATCTTTTTCAAACACTTCCAAAAAATTGAAGAGGAGGAAATACTTCAAAACTGATTCTACAATGCCAACTTTACCCTCATACAATAGCCAAATAAGGGCACTATAAGAAACTTACAGGCTAATATCCCGGATAAACACATACACAAAATTTCTCAATAGAATATTAGCTAACTGATCTCAACAACACATTACAAAGACACACTACAATCAAGTGAAATTCATCCAAGATTCAAGAATGGTTCAATATATACAAATCAATGAATGTGATACACTACATTTACAGAATGAAATATAAAAATCACATGATCACCTCAATAGATGCAGGAAAAGTATTTGATGAAAATTCAACATATTTTCATGATCAAAATGTTGAACAAATTAGATATAAAAGGAATGCACCTCCACATAACAAAGGCCATAATACATGACAAGCCCACAGCCAACATCACGCTGAACAATAAAAAGCTAAAAGGCTTCTCTTTAAGATCAGGAACAAGACAATGGAGCCCACTCCTATTAAACATGGTTAAACATTCTACTTAAAGTAGACAAATTAGACAATAAAAAGAAATAAAACTCATCCAAATTGAAAAGGAAGACGTAAAATTGTCTGTTTAAAAAAGATGATTCTGATATATAGAAGACCATAAAGATTACAACAAAAAATTGTTAGAACTAATAATTCAGGACAATTGCAGTATACAGAATCAATAGACAAAAATCAGTTGCATTTATATACACAGAAAGGAAGGAATTAAAACATAATTCCATTTACAATAGCATCAAAATTAAATTCTTAGAAATAAATTTAACAAATAAGGAAAAGATCTGTATTGAAAAATGGGAACCATTGATGAAAGAAATTGAAGAAGATACAAATAAATGGAAGATATCCCATATTCACAATTTGGAAGAATTAAGATTGTTAAAATGTCCATATTATCCAAAGCAATTTATAGATTCGATGCAATCCCTATCAAAATTCCAGTGACATTTTTCACAGACATAGAACCAACAATCCTAAAACTTGTACAAAGGCACAAAAGATTCTAAACAGCCAAAGCAATCCTGAGACAGAACAACAAAGCTGAAGACATCACACTTCTGATTTCAAACTGTATTACAGAGCTACAGTAATCAAAACAGCAAGGTACTGGCATAAAAACAGATGCATAGATCAATGGAACAGAAGAGAGAGCCTAGAAATAAACCCACACATATACAGTCAACTTATCTTTGACAAGGGTGCCAAGGATACACAATGGGAAAAGAATAGTATTTTCAGTAAATGGAGCTGGGAAAACTGGATATTCACATGCAGAAGAATAAGACTGAACCCTAATCTTTGTCTTTGTACAGAAAATAACTTGAAATGAATTAATGTTTTAAATTAAAGACCTGAAACTGTAAAACTCTTAGAAAAAATGTACAGAAAAATATCCTTGGCATTGGTCTTGTCAATGACTTTATGGATATAACAGGCAATGAGAGCAGAAATAGACAAGTACGACTACATCAAACTGAAAAGCTTCTGTACAGAAAAAGGAACCACCAACACGAAGAGGCAATCTATAGAACGGAAGTATTTGCAAACTATATATCTGATACAAAGTTAGTATCCAAAATATATAGGCAACTCACACAACTCAATAGCAAAAAACAAATAAGGATTAAAAAAAAATGGGCTCAAGACATAAATACACATTTTTCCAAAGAAGATACATAAATGGCCACACCCCTGAAAAGGTGCTCAATATCAATAATCATCATGAAAATGCACATCAAAAACACAATGTGATATCACCTCATACCAATCAGTATGGCCATTATCAAAAAGACAAGCGATAACAAGTGTTGGCAAGGATGTGAAGAAAAGGGTACTCTTGTACACTGTTGGTTGGCACATAAGTTGGTTCAGCCATCACAGAAAACAGTATGGAGTTTCCCCCAAAATTGAAAAGAGAACAACCATATGATCCAGCCATCACACTTCTGGGTGTATATATAGCCAAAGGAAATTAAATCAAGATCTTAAAGAAATATCTGTGCTCCCATGTTCATTGTGGTCTTAGTCACAATAGCCAAGATATGGAAACAACCTAAGTGTCCAAAGATGGATGAATAAAGAAAATGTCATATATGTGTTTGTGTGTATATACACAATGGAACATTATTCGGCCACATAAAAAGACCATCCTGCCATTTGTGACATACGGATGAATCTGGATGACATTAAACTAAGTGAAATAAGCCAGAAACAGAAAGCCAAATGCTATATGATCTCTCGTATATGTGAAATCTAGAAAAGTCAAACGCTCAGAAGCAGATAGTAGAATGATGATTGCCAGGGGCTATGGGTTGGGGAAAATGAAGAAACTGTTGGTCAGAGGGTACAAACTTTTAGTTATGAGTAAATTCTAAGGATACAGCACGGTGTCTATAGTTAACAACAATGTATGAGATTTGCAAAGAGATTAATCTTAAGTTTTCTCACCATACACATGCACACAAGGTCACTACGTGAGATGATCGATGTGTTGATTAGCTTGATTGTAGTAATCATTTCACAATGCACATGAATATCAAGTCATCATGGAGTATACTTCCAATATATACAATTTTTATTTGTCAATTTTATCTCAATAAAGTTAAAAATAAAGCATAAACCATATCAACAGAATAAAAAATACGCATTATGATATCATTTTTGTAGTATTATAAATTGCTGACAAAATAATTTTACATAATTTTTAAAGCTCACAGTGGTAGATTGTGGCATATTCTGATCTAGAAGGAGATGGTAGGTTATCAACTCTAACTTTTTCATTACTTTCATAAAAAAATAAATAAATAAAAAAACTGAGACCTGAAGTGACATGGCCAGAGTCACACAGATAGTATAGGAGTTCAGTCAAAGAGTCACATATTCTCATCTGAGAAAAGCAAATAAAAACCACAATGAGACATCGCCTCACCCCTGTCAGAATGGCCATCATCAATAAATCAACAAACAATAAATGTTGGCGAGGATGTGGACAAAAAGAAACCCATGTGCACTGGTGATGGGAATGCAGATTGGTACAGCCACTGTGGAAAACAGTATAGAGGTTCCTCAAAACAAAAATAGAACTACTTTATGACCCAGCAATTTCACTCCTGGGTATTTATCGAAAGAAATCCAAAAGACTAATTTGAAAAGATATATGCAACGCTTATGTTCACTGAAGTACTAAAACCAATAGCCAAGATACAGAAACAACCAAAATGCCCATCAATAGATGACTGGATAAAAATGCGGTACATACACACAATGAAGTATTATGCAGCCATAAAAAAGAATGAAATCTTACCATTTGCAACAATATGGATGGACCTAGAGGGTATTATGCTAACTGAAATAAGTCAGACTGAGAACCAAAATACCATATGATCTCACTTATATGTGGAATCTAAAGAACACAGTAAGTGAACAAACAAAACAGAAATAGACGCATGGATACAGAGAACCAACTGATGGTTTCCAGAAGGGAAGGGGAGCTGGGAGGCTGGGTGAGAAAAGTCAAAGGATTAGGAAGTACAAATTGGTCATCACGAAATAGTCACAGGGATATGAAATATAGTATGGGAAATACAGTCAATAATATTGGAAAAACTGTGCAGTGTCAGATGGATGTTAGACTTACTGGGGAGATCACTTCATAAGTCACATAAATGCCTAACCACTGTGCTGTACACCTGAAACTAATGTAATATTGAATGTCAACTACAATTTAAAAAATAGTCACAGAATGTAAAGTACAGCATAGGGAATACATGTAGTCAATGGTATTGTAATAACTATGTACGGTGTCCGATGGGTAGTAGACTTGTTGGGGTTATCACTTTGTGAGGGGTGTAAATGTCTAATCACTATGCTGTTTTGTACACCTGAAACTAATAAAAAAAAATCATGTTTTCTGATACCTACCTTGCCTGCTGGAGCCAATGACTATGATTCTAGGACACGATCCATTGTATCACTTCTTCACTTATTTGGGTAATTTCTGCCGTGAATCTATTCCTGAAATACAATTTGGGTTCCAATATGCAGTGTCTGGTTATCTACTTCTATCCTTACCTCTTTTAAGCAATCGGGAGGGCCTTTCAAGGATTTCTAAGTATTATGTTAATAAAAACTAAATGGACATAGATAAGGCTGTTAAAAAACTAAAATACAAGTCTAGAGACAAAATGTTATTATGCTAAGCTAAATGCAGGTGAAAATTGTCTTATATACCTTTTTAAAAAATTATTTTTATTACAATATAGTTGACATACAATATTATACTAGTTTCAGGTACACAATATAGTGATTTGACATTTATATACCTTACAATGTGTTCACCACGGTAAGTCTAGTAGCTGTCTGTCATGGTACAAAGTTATTACAATATTATTTACCCCATGTTCATTGCAGCCTTATTTATAATAGCCACGATATGGAAGCAACCAAGGTATCCATCGATAGAGACTGGATAAAGAAAATGGAAGAAAATGGAAAAATTACATATATAATTATATATAACATGTAGTATACATTATATGTATTATTTGCATTATATATAATATATATATACTATATATATATACATCATATATATGATATATACACATATATGTATATATATATATGATGTATATACATTTATATACACACATACATATTTACACACACACACATACACATACACACCACCAGGGGTGCCAAAAATGTATAAAAACGGCTTGTATTCATCTTTTGCTATTGGCATATATTGAGTATTACAATTTTAATACAGTTCTTTTCCTTTCTTAAAATGTGTATACATTTTTGGCACCCTCTGTATATGAAATATACTATATGAAATATAGTATGTATATATGTATACATATGTGTCTATATATTATATATACAATTGACTATTACTCAGCAAAAAAAAGAATAAAATCTTGACATTTACAACAATATGGATGGACCTAGAGGATATTATGGTAAGTGAAATAAGTCAAACAGAGAAAGACAAATACTATATGACTTCACTTATATGTGGAATCTGTAAAAAACAAAACAAATGGACAAACAAAACAAAAGAGAAAGAGACTCATAAATACAGACAGCAAACTGATGGTTGCTGGGAGGAGGAAGAGATGGGTGGAAAAGGTGAAGGGGAACAACAGGTACAAACTTCATAGAGTTATAAAATTTAGTAAGGCCTGGGGATGTAATGTAAAAATTTGTCTTATATACCTTTAACCCTACCCTTAACAGAACAAGTACACATTACATATCTGTTGGAATGGATAGAAATAAAATACTTCTGTAACTTTGGGGATTGTAGAGTTCAATGTAAAGGTGATATTCCTCAAGGCTTCCATCTTGATCAACTTCAACCGTCCTTTAATATCCTGAACCTCATGTCTCATATTTAGACTGAAAGCAACAGATTGGGCAGTTTGCTATTAGAAGCAACAGATTGGGCCAGTTTGGCTGATCTCCATTACTGTCCTGTCTTAGAGAACAGCATGGAGTGTTGATGCAATAGATTCACAGAAATAAACTTCATGTAAAATGTACTTAGTGGCTGCACTCCCAAAAGTGTGAAGCAGGAAGTGTAAGCACCAAATGGATGAGGACAGAAATGCCAAAGTCAAGAGTAAAAAGACTGGTTACCTGACCAGCATATTCACCTCTGACCACACTAGGTTGGAATATCTAATGAAACAATGTGGCATTCAAAATGTCATCCATGGATGCACAGAAGCAGAGTCACAAAAGGGAAAAGGTAAGTAGAGTTCATTCAAGCACTGAATTAGAGTCTTAGCCAAAGAACCTGTCACTCTTATTTAATGAGTGGCTATTCTATGCCAGGCATTGGCTATATGGCAGATAGAAGACAGATGGGTCCTTAATCTCAAGGCCATTTACGGTCTTTGTTGGGAGGACATCCAAGTGTCCTCTGGGACCACTGGCAAGACCATCTCTTTTGGGCTGACTTAGCCTGATGTCATTAAGGAATCCCTTTTATTTAAGTCATTTTGTTTTGATTTCAAGTACATTAATTATCTTTCTCACTTTATTCCTTCTTCTTATGTAGGTTTCCTAGAAGGAGAGAAAACGTAGCTATCCCTATCCATGGAATACGTACTTATAATTGCAAGTTTAAAAATGGACATTGCTACTGTAGACATCGATCTCATAAGGTTGGCTAGTGTGAGTCTGCCATTGAGAGATAAAACCTCTCTTGGCTGAACTGATAGAATCAGCTTTGTAAGACTTGAAGTTATGAAAGACATTCTGTGAAGACTCCATGGAAAGAGACTTGCCCATGAATATCACTATAGTATCTATTAATTTCCAGATCTAAGATGTAGAATAATGAATTGGCAAGGGTTTATAGCTAGAGAAATGGGTCAATTCTTTAACCATGTCATCTTACACATCTATAAGAGACCATGGGAGCTGAGCTACTTCATTTAATTCTCTCTAAGATATTATCATACATCAACATTTTATTTTAAAGAAACACTTAAAGATTCTATTATTAGATGAGCTCAGTGTAAAAGGTGAAGCCAAACGTCAGTTTGTAGTGACATAATCAGTATAAAAAAATCTCCACTTTTTAGGAGCTTAATTCAAAATATAAAATATTTCCACATTGAATAAATGTATTTGGGGTTCTGGACAAATTTTTGATGTTCATTGCATTTTAAGACTTCGTATGAGTACTTTACTTGATTTTTAAACTGTAGCCTTTACTTTTAATGCCATGAACTTGAAAATATTATCTACATCCCATTATGTGAACTTTAATAAGGGGAAGACTCTGTACTTGCCACCATGTTTGTGACTGGCAGGATTTAGAACTTCTTTGCCTGGGATGGAATTAGACAAACCTGGATTATCTTGGTGGTGTTACTTCTCAGCCAGGAAAAGTGGCAAATTACTTACACTGTCTAATCCTTGAGTCCTCATGTGTAAAATGGGAGTAAGCAAGAGCAGCTATCTCAAAAGACTGTACAAGGGTTTAACAAAATAATCTCGGTAAAAGTGGCTTTCACACATAGCAATCGCCAACATGCACTGAGAGCTCAACTGTGCTCTTACATAGTAACTGCTCAAATATTAGCTGATACTGCGGAATTCTGCCCCAGGATGTTTTGTTTTTTGAGCCATCCCATTACTTGGTATTCAAATATATTGAGAACATAGATGCACTTCAGTAGCAAGAGACTACTTTCAAAGTGAGCCAGTCTACTGTTATTTTTGTTAATTTTCCAGCGACTTAATTATTACAATGTCATTTCATCGTGAGTTAGCAGGTACATTTACAGGCCTAAGCTCACTGTTCTAACTATATAAAGCACACCTATGTCACTCTAGTTTGGTTACTAAGCGAGAAGATCGTATTCAATACCAATTCTTCAGTGCAGCCTGCCTTAGTACCAGTTGGGTCCACACCTCCAACATCCCTCATCGACGTAGTTTTGGCTTTGCTTTCTATCTCCCTGCCTCCATCTAGCCCTTCAACAATGCATTCTTGAATCTTTAGATAGTGTTAGTCTCACTCTTAATACAAATACTTTAAAGGTTCTCATCTCTCTTACGATACAGTATAAACATCTTAACACGGATTGCAAGGCACTGGATGACCTAGACCTTGTACCTCCTGTATGGCATTCAGGAAACAGCTTACAGGTCCCTTCTTGCAGGAAGCCTTCTCCTTTTGTCCCTCCTCCTCCAGCTGAGCAGGTATATCTGAAGTCCTTGGTTAGGTGCTCCACAAAATTCCTTGAGTATTTCCTGTCATACTACTTGCCATTCTTTATTGTTACTGCTCAATTAGTTGTCTGAATGCTTAAGTACATTGTCAGCTCTTGAGGACAGGCACTATGTCTGACCAGTTTATCAGTTCTCAGTAGGGTTACCACACTGCCTGGGTTGGTACAGACACTACAGTAACTGCTGAAAAAGGGAGGGGAGGAGGGAGGAGCCGAAAACTGTGCCCAGAAAGGTGGCAGTGGTAGAAAGAGCACTGTACTGGGAGATTGGAGAGCTTAATACAAAACAATATTTACAATATGGTTAATAGTTTTCATTCATAAAGTTTAATCTGAAAATGTTGATTTACTCTGTGTTCTGCCTAAATACCTAAAGTGCTTTCTGATCAATGAAACTTCCATCTAAATTTTATTCTGTGGCTTTGTCTTCTGCACAGACTAAGTCTCAGAAGACAGAACACGTTTAAACTGCCACATTAATTAACACCTTTAATACCACACCCTTCAAGTTCAATTGGAATGAACTCCTCACCAATACAGTGATCTTCCTCTAGATTTAGCCTTTTGTTTAATTTTATGTTTTTTTGACTACACTGGCTTTTTCCCTAAGAATTCTTTTTTTTCTTTTTTTTTTTTGTACCTAATTATGGGGAACTTGAGACATCTCATCACCAATTTAGTGATTACACAATTGCAATTTTTGAAGTTGTGAGAACTGTTAACCAAAATTTCGAGGATATATGAAAAGATGTTAGAACTGATACCTAAATAATTACAGGAAAAAACTCAGGATGCCATGGTTTATGGTGCATTTCTTATGCACATGTTTGAAGAAGCCAAAACTGAACAGCATGTACACACTCAAGACTGAGTTGCATTAGCAGAAAAGATAAATTTGAATGTCGAGTCCAGACTTAGGAATGGAGAAAACTGTTCCTAGGATTTATAAAATGGAGCTAGTTACTCCTTTAACAGACTACACTCCCAGTACCCCAGTATGTTCTGAATCAACTGTACGAGCCATTTAAATAACAACACCCTTCAGCCCTTAAGACTCAAATAGTTTTTCTACCTCAAATCTGATTTCTCACAACCATTCTTATATACACAGATTTATTTCAGGAAACCTGACCTTATAGAACATTATGTTTTGTAACTAGGATTGGAGAAGATGCATAGACTCTTTGTTAACATAATATTTACATATAATCCTAGCAGCCAACATTTATCGAGTGCCTACTGTGTGCCAGGTGCTTTCATTACAATATTTCTCTTCATCTCATGGAAACCCTGTGCGGTTGGTATGATCTCAGGGATTGGCACACTTTTTCTGTAAAGGGCCAGATAGTAAATGTGTTAGCCTTTGCAGACTACACAGTCTGTGTTGTAATTTCTCAGCTCTGCAGTTATAGCACGAAAGCAGCCGTAGACAATAAATAAATGAATGGGACTGTCTTGTTCCAATAAAACATTTTATGAACATGAATATTTAAACTGCATACATTTTCTGTATGTCATGAAATACTTTTATTTTGATTGTTTGTTTCAATGATTTAAAAATATAAAAACCATCCTTAGCTCACAAGCCTTATAGAGACAGGTGGTGGCCAGATTTGACCCAGGAGGTCATAGATTGCCAGGCTCTGCACTCTCTCGATATTTCAGGGCTTGGAACTGAAGCTCAGAGAGACAGAGATACTAGTGAGAAGACAGAGACAACTTTCACTCTTAAAGCACCTTCTCCTTTTGATTTGTGTGCCTCTGCCTATGTTATGGTTTATATTTAATGCAAAAGCTAAAATCTTCCTGTAGCTAAGACCTTAAAATGACTGACAAATGAGTAGATGATGACTGAGAAGAGGCCATTATTTTCAGTGAAGTTTTTTGTGTTGTTTTTTTTTAAATCTCATTTGGAAGGGAAGTGGTTCCGGCAAATCAAAATTAATAAATCATGGTCCTTATAATGAGAACAAGTTAGTTTTCTTATTATATATTTTATTTACATATTCTAAAATTGGTAAACACCTTTTTGTTGTTGTTTCGTTAGAAACACAGGAGAATGTTGAGGCCGACTTCTAGAGAGAAAGGGGGACCATAAAGTCAGGAAGAAAAGGTATGAGAAACCAAGCATAAATCAGGTTCCATTTAAAAATTCTCTTTACATTGGGGTCTTTTAAATTTTAAGAGTGATGTCTTTACAGCTTCTATGATAAAAAGCTACATGTTTTTCAAATCAGAAACTTCAAGCATCATTAATTAACCATTATTTGTTAAGTGGGTGTGGTATCAGTCAACAAATTTTGAAGGAAGAGGAGGAAAAGTGGGGAAGGAAAAGGAGGAGAAGAAAAGGATGCCTCAGCCACCGACGGCAAAGTTCATGGCAAGAGCTACACGTGCATCTGGAACACACTGTTTCGAAGAGGTGAGAGGGCAAAGGAAGTCAGAAAAATGAAAACAATTCTGGGTTGGAAGACAGATGCCATCAAGGACTTTGAAGAGAAATTAAGCTTGTAAAGCTTTGTAAAGAAAATGTAACTATGCATGATGACGGATGTTAACAACTTACTGTGGTGATCACTTAGGAATACATACAAATATTAAATCATTATGCTGTACACCTGCAGCTAATATGTTAGATGTCAATTATACCTCAATTTAACAAACAAAGAAATTAAACTTGAAGTGAGTTAAGAATAAAGGAGTGGTTCTCTAACCAGTATCTAAGGCAAAAGGGAGCTTAGAAAATTCTCTTACAGGACTAGTTAAGTTAGTGTAGATGAATAACATAATTATCATTCCAATTGATATTTTTAAAGAGTTAACTTTTCTCCTGGCAGTGTCGGTGTTTTTCACGTATAATTTAATCTTTAGGACAACTCTATGAGTTAGGTGCTGGAGTTATCATCATTTTATAAATGAGGCAACTGAGATACAGAGAAGTTTAGTAACTGCCCCCAAATCACATAATGGATAAGATATAAAGATAGGATTAACTCAGGCCTGTCTAATGATGAAGACTGTGTCCTTAATTGCTATGCTAAACTGCTTCCCATTCCTATTAATGAATATGAAATTAAAGTAGAGTGGTGTCACAATTTAATATTTTATATGAGTAATGGACTAATGTAATTTAATAGCACTCTGTAATTTATAAAATGCATTCATGAACACGTTTCACTGGAGTTTCACATTATCTCTATGTGGTTGCTTAGAATTACCTCCTTCTAAGTATGTCAGTGAAGAAATTTATATTCAAAGAAGTGACTTGTTCAAGGTCACAGGGCTGGAAAATGTTGATGTGGTTGAAGGGAAAGAGCTGGCTCCATCTGTTTTTCTGGGAACTCTGGCCCTGCCACTTACTGAATGTTTTTGGAGAAGAAAACTCTTTCTGCTGCCAGCGTCTACACCTGAAAAACGAGGATAGAATTTTAATCGCTTAGAGTCTTTCCCACCCTAAAACTAGTTTATCGGCATGAATGCCTTTGGTACATTACATATAGGCATGCAACAAATGCAAACCTCCTTCGCCTGCCTGTGGTAGTGGGTATCTCAGAAAGAGCTCTGGATATACGCATATCAAACCATCATGTTGTACATGTTAAATACTGGGGTGCCAAAAAATGTATACACATGACTTGTATTCATCTTTTGTTACCGGTATATATTGAGTATTACAATTTTAATATGTTTTTTTTTTCTTTCTTAAAATGTGTACGCATTTTTTTGGCACCCCTCTGTATACACGATGTTTATTGTCCTTTATATATCAATAAATCTGGAGAGAAAACAAGGAACAGCCCTGAATCAGAATTGGAAGATCTGGGCTCTTTCGTCAACCAGGCCCTTAGCCAGCTGTGACATGGTACTGACACTTTACATCCATTTGTAGCCACACATTGATAAACCTACTGGGAGGGAGGGGGCAGTGCCCCATGTGATGCCAGCGTGGAGTTGGGAAGAGATGTGCTTCATCAGTTCTCATGAATAAGTGAGAGCAGGCTCCAGCATTCCACTGAGTAACACTGTGAGATTAGACCAGAGTTTTTCAATCATTTTGTGAAAGATGAGACTTTTTTTTAGTTGATGACGTATTTTTCAGTTAAAAAGCTTGGAGTAAAAGAATAAAAGAGTAGTGGGGGGGGGGGTCTCCCAAAGAGCTCTCACAGCAAAAAGAATGATGCAACAGAAAGTCAAAATCTTTTGGGAAGCTAAGTAAGTATATAGGATCCTTAAAGCTGGATTTTTCTGGGCTTCATACCTTATATGCATTGTGAACCTCGGAGAGGGGACTATGCACACAAATTGTGTTTCCCTGAAAATAAGACCTAGTCAGACCACCAGCTCTGATGCGTCTTTTGGAGCAAAAACTAATACCTATAAGACCTGGTATTATTTTAATATAAGACCCGGTATAATATAATATAATGTGATATAAAATATAATATAATACCGGGTATAATATAATATAATACAATATAATATAATAAAAGACCGGGTCTCATATAATATAAGACCCAGTATAATATAATATAATATAAAATAAAATAAAATAACATAATATAATACCAAGTCTTATATAATATAATAAAATACCGGGTCTTATATTAATTTTTGCTCCAAAGATGCATTAGAGCTGATGGTCTGGCTAGGTCTTATTTTCGGGAAAACATGTAGCATTTTTTAAGCTTATATGATCACATACTCTTTTATAATGGATCATTTTAGAGGACTAATGTTCTATAAAACACATTTTGGAAAATTCCACCGCAGATGAAACGAGGTAAGCTAACAAGTACTCTAACTCCTTGTTTTAATTAATGCAATCCAATCAAGTAACTGCCTAACACCAATAATGTGCCCAATCCTGTGCTAGGTGGCCATGGAGACAGAGAAAAAAAAAGAATTGTCTGCATGGCTTTTTCTACAGAAGAAAAAAAATGCACATGTCCTGGAAAGGACCAATGGTGTAAGATCAGAAAGTGGGGTCCATGGAACCAGTTTCCGGATCTAAGACTTAATCAAGGAGTGACTTTCTTATAGTCAGAATCAAAACATGAAACAAATTTCCTGGAGCAAATGATGGATACCTGAAAAATATCAGGAAAAAAGAAAGTAAGCTAAAGATGTTTATTTTAGAATCCAAATTTATCTTTTACTCATCCGTGGGAAAGAGCTAAGAGCGCTTCTTTTGATCTTAAGTCCCATGAAATCACTAACACATTGAGATGACCATTCTATTTTTTTCTAAGTTGGGGATTTAGTGAGTCTCAGAAATAAAAAGTGTAGTTGGTTCTTCTTTGGGCAAACACTGAACATGACAATGCACTTCAGGGTACCACATAACACTTATTGTGAAAAAATAAACACAACAGGAAACAAAAACCAGAGAGACTGCCAAATAAAGTTAATTTCAGGAGGGCAAAGAAATGTTTCCTTAACATCCTGGAATGCACTTGGGAACAGAAAGCAAACCTAATGATACAAATGGAATCATGTAAAAACTCTTAGTTCCACTATCTTAGATATTTTATGTGCCAAGTAATGGACCCAGAACTATTGGTTTCCTTAGGTCTTGACAGCTACTCACAAAACATCAGGAAAGAGAATTTAGTGGCAGAAAAGCTCCCAGGAGTTCCTCCCCAGTGACAGTTTCCAAACTGTTTCCTGTTATGACAATTTTCCTGGCATATGCCTACATTCCAAAGATGTTCTGAGGCAGACAACTGAGTGTCAACATCTACCTTGTGTAACTTTTACAATGTTAGGCTCTCTTGGTCCTCATGTAATGCAATATTTCAAGAGTTTTTTCTAACTCAACTTGATATGCCTGCAATCAATTACGTCACCACCACCATTATATATGGTCCACATTCAGTGCCCGGAGTTTGGCATATATAAGATTTAACCTTTAAAACAACACCAAAAAAGAGAATGCATGCACACACACACACACACCCTCTTTGTTTGTGTGTGTGTGTGTATCTTTGTGTGTGTGTGTCTATTCATTGTCCAGATGTGGAACTAAGGTTCCAAGAAGCTAAGTAAGGTGTTCAAGGTCACCTAGCTGGTAAGAAAGAGCTAGACACCAAAATCGCACCTGAGTCCCTAGGATGTCACCACCTATAGTCTTTCCACCCAGCCAGTTTGCCTCAGCTTTTCACTACCTCTTTCCCAGAGATTTTAGTCTTTACTTTTTCTCCTTGTTTCTATTTTTTCAGTCCTTTTCCACAATCCTTTCCAACTGTCTCTAGTTACATTTCTAAACCTTCTTACTACCTTCTAGGTCACTGTTCCTTAGTGAGATACCGAAGTCCACTGGCATTAGAACCACCTTTCAGTCAAATGGGTAATCTCCAGGCTCCAGGCCAGACCCGCTGCATAGAAATACCTGGGAGTAAAGTACGGGTATTTGCGTTATGACGAAGCTCTTCAAGAGATTATTTTGCAAAGTTTGAAAACTGCTCTCATAGTTATTACAAAAAACTAAGTACATATGTAAATTAAAATTGCTTCTCTTCATACAATTATGGCCACACCCCCTCTACTTTATTTTTCACTTCATTGACTTTTTACCTCAGAATGTGCTGTTTACCCTCTTTGATGTATGTTCCTTCTAGAATGTAAACTCCACAAAAGCATGGGCTTTTGTTTCTTTTCTTCACTGCTCTCTCTCCACTGGCACCTACTGAATGATCAATAAATACTTGATAAACAAATAAATGAAGGAAAAAGGACCATTCTAGGTTTAACCTTCCCCCCAGTAGACACCCACTGAACAGTTCTGTCAGCACTCTAACTGCTCTTTCAATCATTTTTCACCACTCTCTTGTGTATAATACTATCAGCTCAAAAGCATTTCACATTCTTTCTTGCAAAATTTTCATTCTTGCAAAATGCCCTAAGAAGTTACACATGCATACACACAAATTAGCAATTTAGTAAACCAAAGTTCATAATAGTTAAATTAATCTATTCCCTAAGTGAAAGAACTGGGGTGGAACTCATTCCACATCTAACTCTTTCCTCATAATACCAAACAGATTTTCATCACAGCCAAGTAATTCTTTGAGGTTGAGATGAGTTTTTCCAAGTGTAATCCCTCCGTCATCAGCGTCACTTGAGAATTTGTTAGAAATCAAGATTCTTAGACAGGACCCGGACCTACTGGGTCAGAAACTCTGGGGAGGGACGCGATAATTTGTTTTAATTTGCCCTCCAGATGATTCTGGTGCACACTTGGTTTGAGAATCGCTGAGGTAAGATGGAAAAACGCACTTAACAATTGTAACTGATAATCAATGCAGGGAAAGAACTTCGTAAGATTAGCAGATATCACAACAATAGGAGATGGTCTAGTAAAATGCTCGGTACAATTTCTGTCCCATGGTAAATGCAAAAAAAAAAAAAAAGCTAGGAAAAGTAGATGACAGGACAAGAAAGTGTCAACAAATATTATAGAAGAGGGTAGGGGAAGTATGAATAATTCAGGCTGGGACTGATCTGTTCCTAACGCTGAACCACAGTAGAGCTTAGTTTGGGAACAAGACATACAACTTATTTTTTCAGTTTCCAAATACCATTTATGAATAAAATAGGTATGCAGCTCTTTCCTTAGGAGCCATACTGAATATCCCTTTAATGGGTTACATCGTCGTGGACAAACAATAATCAGCCTCCCCTATGACCACCAAGTAGAATTTGTTTCCAATTAATAAAATGTCCCTATTATGTACAAAGTTCCCTGGGGAATAATTTAAGGAATATAAATCTGCAGAGTCTGTTATTGGGAATAATGGAAATGTTTCTTTTACTCTTTGTAGCAATTCAATTATCCAGAATAATTTTTGAAGTACCATAAATGGCCTAAGATTTCAGATAATGATATCATGTACAGAAATATTAAAAAATAATCTTTTTCCTCAATATATTTACCAGTTGGATAGTATATTTTTATTAGAAGTAAATAAGCATTTTTAATTGTAAATATTCAATTGAATGTCTCACACAGTATAAAAGATACAAAGTATACCAATTTCCCTCTTTAAAAGAAGGGAATTTTTTAAGAATGCCAGACATAGAGAATCAGACATACAGAATCAAAGTAAAAATCAAAATCATCCTTTGGTCCAAACCAGTAATTATTCCATTAAGTAGCTAATAGTACTCTACCATATTACAACTAACTGAGTCACTTTTCTTTGTCCTTTCTATTAAGGCAGCTGAACACACACAGCTGTTCTATAATTTTCCTTGTGCTAGCAATGGTAGAAAATATGATTTAACCAGAGCAGCCACAATTGTGTATCTAAGCCATTCATTTATTCATTTGCTCATTTAGTAAAAGTGTGAGTCGCTACCCTATCCCAGGGCCCATGGTAACTACGGAGAATATGATGCTCTGTGAGAACATAAACAGCCAGGTAAACTATACAGATAGCACAGCTGTAGTTTGTGTGGCTTCAGAAAGCAAAATCATGATGAGCAAGTCAGTGTATTAGATGCCTGTTGCGTTTGCCTTCCAAACACTCATCCCGCCTTCCTGATAGGAGACTCCTTACGCTGCTTGTAGAGCCACCCCTTCCATGTTTCCAGTTTACTTGGTTTGACTGGGACTCACTCCGCCCCTTAGTGCCAGAAATGGTCACATGACCCAGACCTATCAACACAGTCCCTTCACTAACAATTGGTTCATATTGGGGATATGACCAGAACTATGCTAATAGGACTCACGTGCGGGATTTATGTTAGAAATACTGGGAAACTGAAGCTGTATCTGCTGATATTGCTAGTTTTTTGATGATGTAAGCTTGGGCCTCTTGCAGTTACCAGAGTGAGAGAGTTTATGGTAGAAGGAGAAAATCAAGCATGAGATGGAGAAATCAAGTGTGGATGACATCATTCGGTCCTTTCTGTATGTAGCCAGGTCTAAAGATAGAACCAACTTTTCAAATCAAAACATGAGGCACACATACACACTCCATATCATTATTTATTCGACATTCTACACACTGCACATATTTGTGTTCTGTGAGAATCCTTCCCCTCCACCCTCATAGAATATAAGGTTCATGAAGACCTTCTTTTCTGGGGGGGAGTCTATTTTGTTCCCTCTCACATCTCTGCATCTAGAACAGGGCCTATCTATTGTATGGCAGTCACTCAATACTTTTTTGAAAAATGAATAGGAACCGTTTTGTTCCTAACCTTCCTTTCCACTCCTTCCACTACCCCCTTTCCCACACACATGCACACAGGATACGCACTCACTGACCCTGCTACAGTACCTTCCATCCTCTTAGGGTCAGCCTTCCTTCCATTCAGTTTATTATTATTTTTTACATTTTGCTCTTGACTTTAATTATCACAAAGAGATGTAAGAAGTTGCCAGATTTTTTGGGGTGGGGTGAGGTGGGGAGGGGACATATACTACATGAATGTGCTGGAATTAGAATTCAACATTTATATTTCTAAATGTACAGTCTCCAAAATAACAACACGCAAGCTCTTCTCCGTCTCTCCCACATTTATCAACATCACCTACATAGTGTCAAGAATTCTGTATGCATGCAAACATTTTCTGCTGAATGTTGAATAAATGTAAGTTAATTGGTTAAAACTTCACTTTGTAACACTGTGTTAAGTGTTCACTAACGTCTGTGTCCTTAATTCTGGGAACTGCCTCCTAATTAAACAACCTCGCTCTATGAGTTTGCGCTAATAACGACTTCTGGTTCCAATTAATACAATGCAGCAGGGAAACTGTAACAAGGTCTCTGCATTAAAGGAGAAAAGGGTGGAGCACATTGGGTCCAAAATGCTACTGGCAGGAACTACATTCTTAATTCATTTATCCCAACACTGAAATGTGCCCTCTCTGCGGATTGCCTGTGCTTGTACTAACTATGTAAATGTATCTATGATTGATTTTTAAAACAGCACACCAGGGTATATTCAGCCCCCGAACAAGAAAAATATCATCCAACTGTAAATATCCAGTGGAGCATTAAAACTGTTTCTTCTCTGCCTTGCTTAATTGCAGAACCCAGAGAGAAGGAATGTTTCCAAAATCTGCCTTCCCATTAGATTGAATAAACGTCAACTTGAAAACCAGGAAACAAAAATGCCATTAGGAGGTCTTCGGCAACATAAAATATTCAGAAGTCTCTGCAGCTCGGAAAGAATTCCTTAAAACAGCCTGGCACTTTCCAGCTTGAACCTGCAAATGAATGTTTTAAAAGTTTCCATCCTAATTGCATATTATTATGGGTGTGCTCTTATTCCCAAATCAGATACACTCTATGGGTTTCCAGGGATAATGGCACTGGATGCCGAGTAATGCAACGCTGTGCGGAAACCAATCTGTTGGATGAGCAGTTCTCAGCATCACAAACTGGGGACGACACTGTTGCTAGTTGTTGGCCAATGTGCGTTTCCTTTTTTCCATTCTCATTAAAACATGGACAAAAACGTATACTGCTGAATTGCTGATACTGGCCAATGTGGCATTTCCTCTTATCCGAGAGGAAAAAAAGACAAGATGATGTAATAGAGAGCACTTCAGCAGTAAAATAATTAAAAAAAAAAAAAAAAAAAAAGAGGAAGAAATTCTTATTGTGTATGTCGTTCAACAGTATTTGCTAATATATCTTAGGCTCCAACCATGTCACAGAGCAGGAGATTCTATGTGGATTCTTTCTGGGATGGCCATCATGACTTAGCCATATCTGGGGCCATCATTTTGCCTAAATGTAAAGCTTCACTCTCTTTGCAGCTTCTTGAAGATTCCCATTTGCAGGAGAAGTAACACAGGAAATGCCCCCTCTTTACTCGCATCACTTTCTGTCTCCATTTTCCCCAATAATAAGACAACTTTGAAATAGTATGGAACAGTCTTTCCTTTTGGAAAACAAAACGAAACAAAACAAAAAAAACTTGAGGACACTTGTGCTTTTTCAACACTTCTCACAATCACTGTTCTCAAAAGAAAGGGATGAATTCTGTTGGTTATGAGAACAAACACTGCCCACAGCATCCTTCCCTACTCCCCAGACACTTTGTTTTTTTAAAAACATAGGTGAATTAGATATGCAAAATGGTTTGATTTTTACATCTATTATTGAAGCATGAATAAATTTTTCATGTTTGTTGGTTTCATTCGTTTCTTCTTTTGTGAACTATTTATATACTTTGTCCATTTCATCACTGGGTTATTCTGGGAACTATTTCTTATGACCATGTTAACAAGTATGGAAAGAATAGAAATCTAATTTGGGAGAAATCTGAAAAAGTATCTGCTGGGTACATGCTTTAAGCATTAGATTTACTAATAATATGATCTAAATTTGAAATGCAAGCTATTAGTTGAATATGTACATTTTCATTGGGTTTACAGCTCTCTATTTGATTTCCCACATGTAATTTTTAATTTATATTGTATAGGCTACAGAAGTGAATACTCTGGACAATGCTGTAGGTTTCTGGATTAAATATACAGAAACTTAGGACCCTTTATATTTCCTATCTTGCCCACAACAGACTATAATCACGGATACAGGTTAAGCCTACATTAGCTACATGCAAAACCCCAAGCCAGTAAACATTCTTCTAGTTCAGGTTTTCTCAACGTTGGTATTATTGACATTTTGGACTGCATAATTGTTTGTTGTGAGGGGCTGTCCTGTGTATTTTAGGAGGCTAAACAGCATCCCTGCCTTCTTCCCACTAGATGGCTGCAGCACTTCCTCAGTTGTGATAATCAACTGTAGACATTGCCAAATGGCCCCTCAAGGACAAAATCACCTCTGTTTGAAAACCACTGGTCTAGTTTACACAAAGAATAGAGATTTTTCATAGTTTCCAAAATGGAAACTCAGTCTCTGCCATAGCAAGCCATTTTTCCAAATGCAAATGAAACGTCAAAGGCAAGCAACTTGACCCTGGAAGGGAACACTGGGATCAAATGTTGGGTCTTTATTGCTGGCAACTTTTGAAAAGTCAACCATATTACATAGTGTGTTCTATGGTTATAGTACCATGAAAAAAAAATAAGTGAAAAAAGGCACCCTACAATTTCCCAGAGAATAGGTTTGGAAGGTACTTGTGAAATGACCACAAAATTACTTCATGAAAATAACAGTGATTCCATTCCCCACAAGGTCTCTCTCTTATTGACTGCTAAGTCCCACTCCATCACCAGGTGTCCTTGATTCTGCCTGAAAAAAATATATACTTTGAATTGACCCTCTTTGTTTCCGTGTCCTTTACCAACCGACTAGCTGGAACCCTCACCATCTCTCACGTGGTGAAAGCTGCCCAAGTAGCTTCCTTGGTCCATTCTTGTCCCACTACAACCCGTACAAGACCAGCCAGAGGGACCTAGAAAAACATATTATTCCAGTCATATCAGTCTTGTTTGGACCCAGAAGTTCTCAGTAATGTCCCACTGCTTTAGAATGAGCCCATGGCTCTTATCTCAGTTCAAAAGTCCTACAGAATTAGTTAGCAGCCTACATCCAACCATGTTATTTCTTGCCACTTTCCCCCCTGCTCACTCTCTCTCAGTCACAATGACTTTCTGTCGGTTCCTCGCCCAACTCAGGGCCGTGACATATGTTCTTTTCTCTGCCAGAATGTTCTTACTTCCACTCTTTACATGACTGGCTTCTCAAGTTTTACCTCTAGTATCACTTTCCCTGATATTCTAGTCCGATGCTTCCCTCTCCCCTTTGCAACTCTCTTAAACCAACCTGTTGATTTCCTTCATAGCACATATCAGTGCTTCACTTACTACTTAAGCAATTGTATGCATAATGTCTAGCCCACAGATCTGACTGGAAGCCTCCTGAGGTCAGGGACCACATGTGTCTTGTAAATGTCTGGTGACAACACACTGACTCACCCACAGCATGAGTGAGATACAAATGACTGGGGATATGATCAACTGCCTTTCAACCATCCTTACATCTCTTAAGCATTAAAAAAAAAAAGCTAGCTTGCCTATAAAGCTAAACATCCCTTGCTGAGGTTAAAACAACCTAATTATCCCGAAGAAAAGAAAAGATCTAGCCTGCTATTTCTCAAGGTAGAAACAGGGGAATAAAGGAGCGCGTCATTGCAAAACCACTCAGGGTCTTTCCGCCTCTTCAAAGGATGAAACTGATCTATCATTTGTCACCCAAGTACTCTTTTCTGTCCTTATTTTCCTCAGCAAAGTTTTATTATGCTGTGGTCAATACTGTGCAGCGAATTCTGCAAAGGCTAACAGGCCAACTCAGAGCGCCCACAATCCTCTTTGCATTTTTATGTCCTTCATTACAACAAGTGGGCTATTTTTATACCTGTTAACTGCTAACAATTGGCAAAACCTCAGGCTCAGAATAAAATATGACAAGGGCCGAGAGAGATAACAATAACATTGCTTGTACTGCAGCCAGCTTGCCACAAATAACAGCAGGGAGAGGGAGTAAGGAAGAGACAGGGAAAGGTGTCTGGAGGAAAGGAGCCCCCTGAAAACCCAGTAAAGACACTGTCCCAGGGTAGATGGTTAGGTAAGGTTGCCCAGCCTGCGACCCATCTCACTCTGCATGCCCTGACCCTCGGGCCTGAAATCCTTCAATACATTAAAGCTCAGAATTAAATACTTCTAACAGCCTGGCAGGGCCTTACATTTCTAAAGGACAAACAACCATAAGGTGTTACTTTCTTACTAATAATATAATCCATCATTTTGAAACTTTACAAAGTTCTGCCACAACAATGTGTTTGCACATGTGACAAAAAAAGGCATCCACAAGGATATTCACTGCTTCATGGATTAATAACAATATTTTACCACACTACTAGGGTGGCTAAAACAACTTAAATGTTTGTCATAGAGGAGTGTCACGCAATGTTGGCACATGTGTGCCTTGGAATGTTACTGCACCATTACCAATTTTACACATCAATGACTGCTAGCTGACATTGCATACATTTCAGTATTATTTAGACCTATTTATTATAAATTTTAAGTGGACTTCCTGTGCCTTTCCAATGCCAAAATGTAAGCCCATGGGGCAGAGACCTTGTGCCTAAAACAGCACAGGGTACATCACAGGCACATGGCAAATGAAGTAGTACTTTGTCACCATTGACAGAGTACATGTACGGGGCATGGGGATCTGGAAAACGTAGTTTTTAACTTTCCCACCCCTGCAGCACTAAAGGACATACATACTTGAAAAGGGGAAATTGATGTTGAGTGCCCAATACCACAGCCTTCACAAGGTGAACTTATTCCGATAAAAGCTCAAAATCTTGGCTATGGTTTTGAAATGCAAAAGAGCCTTTTATAAAATCAAATAAATATTGTCATGGTCTGCTTTCATAATTTTGACCTGCATCTATCCGAGAGCTGTTTGCTGCATGATAGTGACAATAAGATGTCTTCTAGGATAAAACGGACAAACCCAGTGGGTACTGAGCATAGGTTTGACATTCTGGTCCAACTGGGTTGAAACCACTTGCTGTAGCTCTCAATCCCCCTGGGGCTCAGGGTCATGATCTTAAAGAATGGGCATAATACCTCAAACTGACGGGACCGTGTGAAGAATTGACTGTCTCCATAAAGAATGTAGGGCAGCACCTAGCGCATGGCAAGTGTTGAATAAATGATAATTATGTGGTTTTATTGGAGGTTCTGACCAGGATTTTCACATTCTGAGGGTCTATTTAGTACATTTCACATTCTGAGGGTCCACTGCTACATTTTCAAGCCATCCCCTGAATCAATATGGCACCTCAATAATCACATGTATTTCACAAAGGGGACAACATAAGAGGACAACAAGATATTTTTTGGTTTTAGTTGTCATCATTTTACAATCAGGACATTTCTGTGAAGTACAGAATTAGCAAGTCGAGTCACAGTGGGTCCCTATGTTCACTTCCACTTCGTTGGACCTGAGTGGCCGTCAGACACTGTCCTCTTCTCTCATTTGCAAAACCAGCTCCAACCCTACAGGCATTGGAGTTGGCAATGCCTTATAGACTGTGGGGTTCCAGGGCCCTAGGAAGAGAGGAGGGACATGTCTAAAATGGAAGAGAATTCTTGACCACCCAAGCCTTCATGTCTATGGGACAAGCAGAAGCATGACAGAGCTGAAGAGTGTAGACGCCATCCTGGGTTTTCAGCCACTGTAATTTTTGTTCATTTTTCTTTCCCACTGGAATCCACAAGAAAGAACTATTTCCATTTTTGTTTTAAATACAGTGTTTGTGTTTGTCCAGCTAAGAGCATGCTCAGTTTGTTCCCACAGCGTCATGCAGGTCTCTGGAGCCACACTGGAGTGTAAGGTGGAGGGAAGTTTGCATTCCTATCAGCACTTAGCTAATACAACTGCCCGTATTTTGAATCAAGCGCAAAAGTTAATAAAAACTCTACAATAAAAAAACATTGACAGTATATAAAATCCCATGTTGCCTAATCTGTTTACAACCATTTGTGTGGCTATGCGTGGGAGAGAATCGAGGGGTGGGGCATGACAGCTGCCCAGGCTGAGGACCACACACAGATACCACCCCCCCACACACACTGTCATAAAACAAACTACGGCAGCCCATCATTATTTAAAATTTTGATATTTTGTTAATCATGAATTTTTGCATCAACTTTGATTATTTTTAATGTGACATTAAAATAGAATTTATCTGAATTGCTGAGGGTTTTGGCAAGAAATGCTGTGCCTACAGTGAGTGAGTGTCTCATTCCCTCCCTGTGGCCCCACCCTGACCTGGCACCAGGCCTCCCGCTCCAGGCTGAGGTTTTCTCTCTCACTCGAGGCAGGCCCTGTGCTACTGCAACTCCCGGGGATGCCAAGCGGATGCCAAGGGGTTCCAGCGTGTTGCGATTGGCTGAAATGACATCCAACCCCGCTGAGGACAGAACTGGGTCTCCTCATTTACCTATGAGCCTCACACCAACACAGATAACCTTACAAGTGCAGCAGCAGCTCTCAAGCTACTAATTTTAGCCACAGGGACCTTTTGTAAAAAAAAAAAAAAAAAAAAAGTTTGTATCAGTTTTTCTCACTTTTCCGGGATCCTGTGATAACCCCTGAGTGACTCATCTCCATTCCTCAGCACTGACTACTTTCCCACTTTTAAAAAATTCAAGGCCAAATTTTCAGTGTCCTGCCTAGCAAATAACCAAGATGCCTCTTCTCCTGTGGGTTGAAGGGGCGCTAAAACTTCTTTTCTTCTAGATGATTAGACCCTTTAAAAGGTTGGAGAAGAAATAAATTTAGCTAAGGCAGTAAAATGGGAAGATCCCATCACAGAGTTATACCGGAGCCCAATTAGAAAGTTATGTGGTGCTAAGCCTGCTTTATTGATCCAAAGTGAGAAAAGTCAGGGGCAGCTGAGAGCTCACACTGTGCCATGAAGGACACCCCCATGTTGTCAAAATCGCTCCCTTTCACTAAGCTTGGCATTGCTTCCAACTGACTTACAAGAAAAATGAGTTCAAATCAGCCTATTGGGTGTTTTGTCCTTTCTTCTGCATGTGAAGAAAAACATACTATAAATAAACGCAGCAAGCATAGCAATTATTTTGCATTTGCTTCTTTCAAGTTAAGGGGATAAGAAGGGAGTCCTGGGACTTGTCATCAAGGTCTATGGCATTTGGGTAGAAAGAAGGAAATTGTCCTCAGTGGGTCCTTCTGTCCTCCCAGCTTCCCCCCCTACTCCCACCCGCTACCCTTCTCACTGACCCCACTTCCAAATCCCCTCTCTGCCATGCAGAGAAACTCATCTTGATAAAGGTATAAGGAAAGAAAACGTCAAGTTTCTCCGGGGCAATTTTTCATCCTCTGAAGCAGGGGCCAGCAATCTTTTTTTCTGTAAAGGCCCCCATATTAAATATTAGTGGCTTTGCAGTCCATGCTATCTCTTTACAACTACTAAAGTCTGCCATGGTAGCACTCAAACGCAGCCCGCGACCATCCATAAACAAATGAGTGCTGCTCTGTTTAAAACAAACCCTAAATTTTAATTACAAAAATAGGCTGTGGGTCAGTTTGCCTTCCTTCCCCTCTTCTAAAAGGTTAACTGTCATTAAATCCCCTTTGACTCTTGAATATTAAAAACAAACAAGCAAGCACCCTACTGCCAATAAACAGAAACAGTCTAGGGCAGAAAGCAAGAAGGCTTAGTTCTTTGCAAGAACAAAAGACATTCCTCAGCTTTGGAATGAAATGCCTGTGCTTTTCTTGTGGATGTCATTATAATAGGGAACGTATCTTCGCATCTCCATGGGCCTCTTCTCTGAATGGAAAATTCCAAGACAAGTGGAATTTTTGCTTCTGCTAAGAAAGGAGAGCAAAACTTGTGCATTGGATCTCACCCATCCTCTTTTAGACATAAGCTGTAAGTCAAGAGTTGCCAGACGTAGTATTTAGTACTACATTGACTGTTCTTTCCCGGCATAAGCTATCTGGAAAATACTGCCCCTCAAGGGCTTACCCATTGCACCTGTTGCAAACTTTGCCTGCCCACGGCTGCACTTAGTAAGCTAACTTTAGACTGTGAGCAAAGGGACAGCAGGAATCCATCATGTTCTCTGGGACATGCCCCTTGGATCATAGTCTATTTACAGAAATAGCTTCCCAGGGACTGCTCTCCTTGGCAAAAGAAAAGTCACACACATCTCTCTTTTATCCTTAAGATAAAAGACACGCCAAAGTTGTAGTTTTTAATATTTGGGGATCTGAGATTACTTCAAGTATTTGGTAAAATCTACATACTAGGCCAGTAAAAAACAAATACACACAGGTTTACATATAATTTTAAAAAGCTGAGAACGCCCTCCCCTGACCTTTCCCACAAACCAACCCACAGTTCCCACCATAAGAAACTCCTGCCTCAGAGATGTTACGATTTTGCCTGGCACCAGGTAAGACCAGAGCAAAGGTCTGGGCCAATCTACTTTCCCCATAAACTCCAGCATCCCTCCAGACAGAACGGCAGCATGCCAATCCTTTTCCCAGCCGAGCAAGGCCATGGAATCTCAAGCTGTAAGTCCCAGAGCTTTCTAGGGCAGGCCACATTCAGATTTGACCTCCCTAACCTTGACGTTCTCCACGAACATCTTGCAACTGAAACTATCTTCCTCCATGACTTATCCACTGACTTTTCACAGGGATGACAGTAAGACTAGTTGTTTACTTTTCTGGTGGATCTTGAGAAGAGTTGACATGGTTCTCTTCCTTCCAAAAAGCTACCTTCATTAGCAATGTTTTATATTAGCCTAATCCACGTTATCTATGCCAGTAGTAGAGGTGACATGGTTAAGTCTTATCTGTCATTTGAATATTGCCTGCGTTTGGTGGACATTAAAAAGGAAGGGGTGTAGTGTTTATTGTTTAGGTGAAGCCTGTATGAAGAGATGTGTGTGGGCAAGGTCTCTGCCACCTGCTAGGTGACCATGGACCTAGGCTAGCAGCAGCTAACATTCCGTGAGTGTTGGGCACTTTACAAAGTGCTCCCATTGCCTGAGGCAGGTGACTTAGCCCTTCCCACTGTCTGTGTCCCTGTTGCACAGACACAGAGACCAAGGCTTAGAGACAAGAAGTAACGTTCTTTGCATCACACGGCTAGTAAGCAGCACTCTGGGGGTGCCCACCCAGCTCCCACTCCGGGGATGCCCCCCCAGCTCCCACTCCGGGGATGCCCCCCCCAGCTCCCACTCCGGGGATGCCCCCCCAGCTCCCACTCCGGGGATGCCCCCCCAGCTCCCACTCCGGGGATGCCCCCCCCAGCTCCCACTCCGGGGATGCACCCCCAGGTCACTGGTGCTAGGGCCTGAAGTCTTATCTACACCAGCACTCGTCAGAGTCTTAACCGGATTCTGCTCTCCAGAAATAACTAAGTGAGGATGGAGAGGTCACTCAATTTAGGGGGGTGGGGGAGGCGTTCCACTCTAATATTAAAAGTTGGGATTAGACAACCTTAAATATATCTATCAACTAACTGAGTTTATAAAGTACGATTTTTGATTACCTTTAATAGTACCATTAAGCTGGACTTCTTTTTATATGATTGTGAATTTCAATAATTCACAAGTAAAAACAAAGAAAATACAGCCTAAAAGATTACACTCTAATCTAAACTTTGAAATTCGCCTTGATCAGACTTTACAGATCTAAAATTTACCATGTACCATTAGATTTTGTCAACTTACTTGAAGAAGACAGTACCTATCAATAGACACAAACTTTTATCAACATAGCTATATTCTTGCAGAGGTTTATATCTGGTTCTGTCTCTGGAGTTGGCTTCAGTGGGGAAAGGCATGAGGATACCCAGCATCACTGGGCAGGTGCCCTTCTTTCTGCCCAGAGAGGGAGAGCCAGAGCTTTCCCTCCGGCTGGCCTCTGACAACCTACTGGAAAACCAGGGCACAGGGCAGGTCAGCAGTATTAAGTGCACAGGTTAATCCATTTGCTAGTGAGTTGTATGTCCATTTTGGTTTGCCCTTGTGTTGACAATAACTTTATTATTTTCTTCAGATAATTAAGAAAGAGTTCTGAAACATTATACGATGAGGAAGAAAATCAAGTGATGAAGAAATTTTAAGAGAAGCCCGTCTGAATGAGAAGAAAGGTGAGAAGAATTCCACAGCCTCAACAACAGAAAGATTTTAATGAATGGGATACAGTTACCATTACGAAGAAAGTTATCATGTATCAAGTGATTAACCAAGTGCAAAGTTACCTGCTACCACATTAGCTCTGCACAATAGATCAGTGAGAGTTGATATTCCCATCTTACTTAGGAGGATATGGAGCTTGAGAGAGTCCATGACCTGCCAAAGGTTGCACAGATAGCAACAGAGCTAGGTGTAGAATAGGATTACTATTTTTAGTAACATTTAAAAAAGTCAGACATGGTATGCAGTATTTCATGACAACATTTTATAGCTTCTATGTCCTTTAATAGTACATTAGGGTGCTCTGCACAACTCCAGGACACCTCTGACCCCACCATTTGGTCCCTGCCATTTGATTCTGAGGATGTCTTGACTCCATGTTTATGAAAATACCATTAGCATTATATCAACATAGATGAATCTTCTATTGAGAAAGTGCTTTGGCGTGACCTACATTAAGCCAAATTAATTTGTTGACTTATAGTCTACCCGGCAGTATAAAATTGTTATTTTTTTTATTTCATTTTTATTTTGTAAAAAATATTTTCACCAGGATCGAGCCCTTTCTGTGTAAACTTCACAGAGGGTTTTATTCAACTTTTTGACCGTAGCAAACGACAACTTTGGGTTTTGACTCCAATATTTCTTTCAAGTACCATTTTCCTAGGTGAACATGTTACAGATCTCAATGTTATCACATGCCGTGCAGTCTCGGTCAACGTTATTTCTTGATAACTACTACCTGCCAGTGATGCTCATTATTTATTAGAGAACTGCCTGAGAGTTTGCTTTATGTACTAACTGATTTACGAGAAAAATTGCAAACAATTACTCATACACATTCCAAGATTTTTCCATTGTCAAGAATTAATCTCTTGGATCACTTATCCTGCTCTTCTGTGTACGTCTGATCCCACCCTGCCCGCACAATCGGTGATTTGTGACACAAAGGAACAATGTTGGGGTAAAAATGGGAAGGTCACTTACTTGCATTCTCTGTGAGAAATGCATAATATACTATTATAAATAGTAATACACTTTATTAATTTTAATGAACAGGGGAAAGACACATATTTAATTGTCTAGCAAATTTTTAATTAGGGAACAAACTCAAGAAGCAGTTTATTTGGTTCAGAGAACCAACTGGCAACCTACAGTAGCAATCAGACATTTTACGTTTCAGGCCGGCAAAACCGGGTTTATGTTTCTGGCAGGACACATGAACAGGATCAATTGCATTTAATATAGTCAGCTTCTCCAAAACCTACAAACCTACCCTCCAATTTAGCAATGAGGAAGCAAAATTTCTTAGACTGCTTCATATCCATTACTAATATTATACATAGACTTCATTTTGGGACTATTTTGTCTCTCACAAAAACTGAGAGAGTGAAGCATAGCTATTTGAGTATGAGCTTTCAAATAAGAGTGACCTGCCTTTTTAAAAGAAGTAAAGAAACCCCAGTCATAACAACGGATGAGGGTTAAGGCTGGAATTCACAGACTGGGGCAAAGCTATTATATCTACTTGCCTTCTGTGATAAAGTATAAAGTTTATCAGCTTAGACTGAAAAGACGTGGGTTCCAGTCCTCCTTTGTTGCTCCATCACTGTGGTTACTGAGTTGCTCACTTCTCCCCACTTGTCTAATTCCCCCAAGACGGTGGTGATTGGACAATGGTAGAACAAGCAATCTCTGTTTTAACATTCTCTGTATTCCTCCCTCTAGCTGCAGTTTCACATAAAGAATTTATTTATTCATTTTCTTACAGAATATTTACTTGGTGTCTACTATATCCCAGGCACTGTTCCAGGTTCAGAAGACATAATAATGAAAAACAATGACAAAATTCATGGCTTTATGGAACTTAGATTCTAGAAGACTGGGCTTGATTAAAATACCTAATCTGCTGGGGTTTCCAAAACTTATTATCTATATCTGTGGTAATGTTTCAATGATTCCCAGTTGACACTTGTTCTGCTAAGCACTTTTTATGTATTATCTAGTAAATTTCCCAGCAACTCTGAATTGGACACTATTAATTTTCCTATTTTTCCCAAGAGAAAAGGGAATGCGTAAAGTAGAGAATAACTTCTTAAGGTCTCAGAAGATAGGAAATGATAGCATTGGAATTTGAACCTTGGGGGTATTTAATTCCAGAGACTTATACAATAAAGATAGCTATATTCCAAGACCTTTATGAAAGGGTAGATATTCCCTCCTGGCAAATGTAATTTCTATACTTTCCAGAGAAATTGCTGATGCTAACAGACAATTTAATTCCCCTGTAGGTAGTCTGTTTTCTCCAGTAGTTTTAAAGATGTTCTCCTCTTTCTTTGGCTCAAGATGTTGGAATCAGCAAATAAGAATTTTAAAATTACTATGTTAAAATTGCCAAAAAAAAAAAAAATACATAGTGAAAAGATGAACATCTAAAGAGAGGAGAAATTTAAGTACAGAAATGCAAACTATGAAACAGAATTAACTGGAGGTAATAGAAATAAATCAGAAATGAAGACGTCATTAGATGTAGATTAACAGTAGATTGGTCATAGCAGGTGAAAAGATAAGTGAATCAGAAGATAGGTCAACATAAATTAACCAAGCTTAAACAGGGGGGGAGAGGGAAGGGGGGACTGGAAAAAACATATATAATTACCAAAGCCTGTGAGACAATATCAAATTTTAAAATATACATATAATAATCATAGTTCCAGAAGAAAAGGAGAGTAAAAATGAGCAAAATAAATATTTGAAGAGATACTGACCAACACTGTTTTTCAACAGTGATGAAAGATTTCAACCCACAGATCCACAGATTTCAGTGACCCGTAGGCAGGATGAACACAAATAAAACCATACCTAAAAACGTTATAGTTAAACTGCTTAAAAACAAACATAAACTGAATAATTCAAAAAGAATCAGAGGAAAGAGACACACGTGGGAGCACTACAGTAAAAATAAAAAGCTAGAAGATAATGAAATGGTATCTTTAAAGTACTGAGAATGGAAAAATAAGGTGTGATAGTAAACCTACAATTCCATACGCTGTGAAAATACATTTGAACACTAGGGCAAAATAAAGACATGCTCAGACAGACAAAAGCTGAGACTTCATCTCCAACACACTTTCACTACAAGAAGTAAAGAAAGACGTATTTTCAGGCTGAAAGGAAATAATACCTGAAGGCACCTCAGATCTTCAGAAAGAAATGAAGAGTACCAGAAAGGATGGCTACTGAGGTAAACGTAAAAGACCAAATTCTTAGTTACCTTTGTATATTTAGATATACTCTCTTAAATTTATTTAAAATGCTGTTGACTGTTTAAATCAGAAATATTAATGACCTTTTTTTTGGCATATGTAGTGATAAAATACAGACAATAGCACAAACAGCAAGAAAATACAAATGGAATTATGCCCCTAAAAGTTTTTTACACTGTCTTTGAAATCATACACTTAAGGGTTGATTGTGATAACTTAAAGACGGATATTACAATATCTAGAGAAACCGCTAAACATAACATTAAAAAATCAATACATGAGATGAAATTATATATATATGTGTGTGTGTATATATATATATATATATATATATATATATATATATATATACCAAAGAAGTCAGCAAAAAGATAACACAGGAATAAAAAAAGCAAAGAAGATAGATTTTAAACAGGAATAACATTAAATGATAAAAGTTTAAACCCAAGCATGCCAATGATTAGATTTAATAAAAATAGTCAAAACACTCCATTTAAAAGGGACAGATTGTTAAACTGGATAAAAAAGTAAAACCCAACTATTAGATCTTTGGAGGAGACACACTTTAAATACACACACAGTTTGTAGAATGTGTGTGTCTTGTATGTGTGTATATATATTATACACACACATGACACATACACATACAGAGGGTGCCAAAAAATGTACACATTTTAAGAAAGGAAAAAAACTGTATGAAAATTGTAATACTCAATATGTACCGATAACAAAAGATGAATACAAGTCACATTTGACTTCTGCAATTACAAGAGGTGCTCAGAGTGGTTACCATCAGCATCGAGACACTTCTGATTATTGAACATTGTTTGGTAGACTTCCGTGGCGAGCGTGTAAACTGTTCCAACACCACAGCAGAAGCAGCAGGACGTGTTGCTGAGTGAGGCCTCCCAGATCTTCCCTCATGCCCATCACACAGCACCATGCGTCTCAGACTTATCACGAATGCGTGCAATTGTTAGGTGTGCTGGAGGTTCTGCTGCAGACTCAGGCCTCCATTGTCACTGTGCTTCCACAATGCTCTTGAATTTCAAATACCACTTCAGAATGGCCTTGTGCTCTTCAAACGACAACTGTGCTTCCACCATTTTCTTTGACTGTCCTGCCTGTTGCATGGTGATGCTAGCATTCATTTGATTAACGCCATCTTTTGAGCAAATATCATACTACACATTGCTACCATAATTCAATTCAACTTCAAAATATAATACATAGATAACATTTCTTAAAATGTGTATACATTTTTTTTTGGCATCCCTGGTCTATACCAGGGGTGCCAAAAAAAATGTATACAAGTGGACATTTGTATAATTCACCATAATCATAAGTGTGTGAACACTGACAGTAACCACTTTGAGCACCTCTTGTAATTGCAGAAGTCAAATGTGACTTGTATTCATCTTTTGTTATCGTATATATTGAGTATTACAATTTTAATACAGTTTTCCTTTCTTAAAATGTGTATACATTTTTTGGCACTGTGTGTGTGTGTGTGTGTGTGTACCATCTTAACATTAAGTAAAACCAAATTGGCCTGGTTATGTTAATATTGGACAGAGCAGACTGAAAACATGGTATTAATAGAAATAATGATAGAAGGACCAATTAACCAATGAAACAGAATTTGACATATGATGTATGTACTTAAAAAACCGAGTTTCCAAACTCAAAAAGCAAACACTGTCAGACTTAAAGGAAAAAAGGGTCAAATCCAATCTTAACACTACAGAAAATCAGAAAACAGGAGATAAAATTTCCTATTCATTTTATGAGGCCAATAACCTTGTGAATAAAACACACCAATGAAAAGATACTATAGGAAAACATCACTGTGAACACAGACATAGAATCCTCACAAAATATTTGCAAATATAATTCTGCAACACATAAATTAGTTAATATATCATGACCAAACTGATGTATCTTAAGAATGCAACGTGGATCTGACATTAGAAACTCAATGGAATACAACACATTAATGTAATGAAAGAGCATAATCACTTCAATAGATGAAAAAAAAGCACTTGATAAAATTTAACATCACTCATGATTAAAAACTCTCATCAAACTAGAAACAGAGTGGAACTTTCATTTGATAAAAAACATTTAAGATAAACATATTTCTAAACTCATATTTAACGGTGAAAGACTTAACACTTCCTAAGATCAGGGGAAAAGTAAGGATGTTTATTCTCAATATCTCTATTCAAAAATTTACTAGAGCTTCTAGACAGTGCAATAAAGCAATAAATAAAAGACATAAAGTTTAGAATACTGGTGAAAATTCAGTTATTTATTGATGACATAATTATATATCTATCCAAAAGAATCTACTATCTCCTTGAACTACTAAGCAAATTTTGCAATGTTATAGGTTATAAGATCAACATTTACTACCTAACAGGCATTTGGAAAATCAACTTAAAATATTTACAACAGCACCAAAATAATCAAATATCTTGGAGTAAATCAAGAAAAATACATACAAGAAGTTTACACTGAAAATTAAAAAAAAAATACTATGGGATGAAATTGAAGACCTAAAAATGGATACCAAAGTAAACGTTCATATTTTGAAAGACTTGATATTATTAAAATGCCATTCTTCTTAAATTGACATATAGATTCAATGCAATCCTAGTCAAAACCCCTGATGGTTACTTGATGAACAAATAAGACTATTCAAAAATTAATTTGGAAAGTCAAAGAATATTCAGTAACTTAACAGTGTTTAAAAAAGGCACATATTTGCGGAGATCACATTATCTTATTTCAAGACTTGCTCTAAGGCTACAATAATCAAGACCATGTGGTGTTGATATAAAATAGATGCACATAAAAATAAAGAATAGAGGTAAGCAACAGAAAATGCCATCAATACACTGTGAAAAGCTTTTTTATTTATTTCTAGAACAATTGGATGGCCATATGAAAAATAAATCCTTGGTCATTTTCTTACTTCATACACAAAAAAAATTAATTTGATATGAATCACATATATAAAGATAAAATCCAGAAAAATAAAGCTTTTAGAGAGAATAAAGAAGAATACATCTGTAATATCTGGGTAGACAAACAGGAACCATACAAAATGATAAATTAGACTTATTCAAATTTAAAAATTTTGTTCATCAAATAAAACATTAAGAAAGTGAGTAGACAAGCTGTAGAGTAGGAAAATATTATATACTATATCTAACAAAAATTTTGTATAAAGGACACAGAACTCTGTAAAATAATAAAACGATGAATAACCCCGTAAAGCAAGGGAAAACCTCAAGCACACAAATCACAAAAGACATAGGAATGGCCTTTAGGCATGAAAAGATGCTCAACATCATTAGCTATCAGAGAAAAGCAAACTGAAATTACAATAAGATATGACTTCATACCAGGAGAATGGTTCCATTTTTAAAATTAAAAACAGCAAATGTTGGAGAACATGTGGAGAAACTGAAATTTATACGTTGATGGTAAGAAATGTAAAATGCTACGATCACACTGAAAACACATGTGGCAATTTCTTATAAAACAGTGGTTCTCAAATGGACTCCTTTACTCTTCTAATTATTAAGGAGCCCAAGGAGCTTTTGTTTAGATGGTAATTATCTATCAATATTTACTATATTAGATATCAAAATGGAGAAAAATTTGAAATAGTTGCTTATTAATTCACTTCAAAATAACAATATTTTAATGAGAAACATTTGTCAAAACAAAGATAATTAGTAAGAGTGGCATTGTTTTATATTATTGTAAATCTCTTTAAAATCTGGCTTAATAGAAAACAGCTGGATTCTTATATCTTTCTCTGCTTTCACTCTGTTAATATTATTTAGGTTGAAGTATAAGAAGAAAATTTTGCCTTACAGAGAAAGGCAGTGGGAAAACCAAGACTATTTTAATTGCCTTTTTTCAGAAAATTATGGATATTGTTGTTGACACTAAACCAACACTCAGCGGTAGATTCTTGAAAGTTGGTTGCAGTGTGGAATTAAATCATCTCAAGCAACTTTTGTAGTCAATTACAATAAAATCCATTGGTCCATCTTTTACTATCAATTGATGTTTACCCCACGCATGATTTTCTAACACCAAGCAGTGACCATTTGGAAAGTATTTGGTTCACTCAGTTATGTGGATCACCCAAATGGTGACTTCATTTCCTTATACAATCTTTCGATATCACATTTGTTAATATCATCACCAATCACATCAGTACTGAAAAGCTGTTAAGCTCATGGTAGCTAATCCATGTTTTCTGAAATTCTAATTTTTGCTTCAAAGTTCAAATTTGATCATTGACAATACATACAGTTGGTTATTTTCCTCAAAGTGACAGGCTCACTTTGTTCAATATAAGAAAGTGTATGCCAAATACAGAAGTCTGAATAATCAGTTTGTCAGTAAAACATGGTGCTCCACCCAAAAAGCAGCGACTTCAGCTTGTAACTCAATCGCACCGCTGCTTTCCCCAAGACAACCACAGTACTTCAGTATACAGCAGAAGTGTGCTTTGTGTACATCCCATTTCACCATACAAATGATTGAAAACACGAGTATGCAAGATTTAATAAAATTAATAATTTTTACTGATTCATGAAGCACACTTTTAATTGAAAATGGTGTTCTGAAGGTGTGTGGTGGAGAACAATACTAAGTAATACAATGACTACTTGTAAGGCTTCATTCATTTTTTACCCAACAGCGCTTTTGAACCATTACTACTAATGTTTAAAAAAAGGCAAATACCATGTTAGTATTATCACAAAATTGGTTTTGACCTTGTAAACCCTCTGCCATGGTGCCAGTGGTCCATGAATCACATCCTGAGAATCATTGTTTAAAATTTAAACGTATATCTACCCAAGGACCCAGCCATTTCATTCCCACATATTTACACAAAAGAAATGAAAATGTATGTTGACCAAAATACAGTAAAGGAGGTTTACAGCAACATCATTCAAAACCGCTTAGAACTGCAAACAAACCAAATATCTGTCAACAAGAGAGTATCAACAAATCATCATAACAATATAGAATGCAATGATATTAGACAACAAAGAAAAAAACTGATCGATGGAACAACTCAATGTTTTTGTCTAAAACATCGTGTTCAGTGAGAGAAGCAATACATAAATGAGCACACACTGTCTGCTTCCATTTATATAAAATTTCACTACAGGTGAAAATTGATATATGATGACAGAAACCATAGTGTGCTTGGGGACGCAGGACTGCAAAGTGGCTGAAGGGAAATTTCTGAGGGGAAAGAAATGTCCTATATATCATTTCCGGTACATACAATTTTCAAACCTTAATGCATGAAATGCTTAAAATTTGTGCATTTTACTGTATGTTGATTACATCTCAATGAAATGAAAACAAAATAACAGTTTTCAATCTTAAAATGAAAAAGAATATAGATTTCTTGAGATTTTAGTGCCTTCTGCACTTGCAAAACACAGTTCTGGACAACAATGGCACTGGATAAATGCTTCGTGAATGAATAAGTGCATAAAAAGCTGAAAGTATATTTAGATATCATGTGAATAAACCTTGTATTCCCTGTGTGTTGGAGGTATTTTTACTACTTCATAAATTTATGTTTTTACAAAAAACACTAATTAGAAAAGAAGCCTCAAAATTAGGATAGAAGCCTCAAAATTACTGAAGTATTCAGCTTACAAATTTAGAAAAAAATAACATAAAACAAGGAAATAAAAGAGGTAATAAATATTAGATATTAATAAAATAGAACAGAATATAGAAGATCAGTAAAGCCAAAAGTTGGTTCTTTGAAAAAAACTAACAAAATAAACAAACCTCTAGCAAGATTGATGAAGAAAAGAGAAAGCATAAAAACTATTATGAATGAAAACAGGACATAGTGACGAGAAAAGTACAGCTTTGAAAGCAGAAAAGAGAGCACTATCGATAACCACACGCCAACAATTTCAAAAATCTAAATGAAATACTTAAAAAAATAGCTTACCAAAACTGACTCAAGAGCCCATCCCCCTTACAAACACACACATACACACACACCACAAAAACCAGAGAGTTGATTTCATAGATGAGTGCGACCAGAATTTCAAGAACAGATCCAACTTTCGTACATATTTTTCCAAGTAACAAAAAAGGAGGTACGGGTCAGTATGAGCCTGACACCAAGTCCAGAAAAACATTATAAGAAACAATTAGAGGTCCATTATGCTAATTAACATAAATTTTTAAATTCCTTTTAAAAACTTACCAAAGTGAAACTAACTATACATATATAATTTAATATATGAATATATAAATAAAACAGCACAATGTAAATTATAATAACCATGATAAAAGTGGGTTTTATATCAATTATGCAGGTATGGCTTATTATTATAAAAATTAATAAATGCTTTTCAAACCAATATCAGATTTAAAGAAATAAATTCATATGGTTTTCTCAGCTGATACCAAAAAAAGAAAAATTGAGAGAGTTTAACACCTATTTAGGAGGGGATAAACCAAAAAACTAAAAACAAAGTGTGTAATTTCTTATCTAATTAGGAACAGAGAGTTCCTTAACTTGATAAATAGTACGTATTGAAAACACTAACTAGAGCAAACATCATCATAAATGCTGAAATCTTTAAATCATTCCCTTTAAAACTGAGACTAAGGCTTGGATGCTACCATCACTGCATTATTCAAAAATTATATTGGACTCTTAGCCATTACAACAGAAGTGGATATGAAAGAAAAGGAAGAATAAAACTGACATTATTTGCCAAGATATCATAGTTTACGTAGACCTCTCTTCCTCCAAATATATAAATAATGCATTGAAAATGGTAGAAGAGTTTAGTAAGATGGCTATTACTTTCCTCACTGACTATAACTTCATTGATCTTGTTATGGTCAGATTAACCATTCAAAGGAAGCTTAGATTCTCTTGGACTTAGGGAAACCATCAGTTTTGTCCCTTGAATAAAAAGTCCAAGCGTAAATGATAATTATTGCAGAATTGTATTTGAAACACCATACTGAACCTGACTTTTAGCTAGAGGACAGTTAAATTATGCCATTTTCCCTTGTTGAACTGAGATTAACTGACATTAACTTTAGTTCCTATTACCTAAAGTTACCTGAGTAACAGAACACAGGCCAGACATGTTTTTGATGAATTGATTTACTAGGTGTTATACATTATAGGTACTCAAAACAGTATTTTGAATGTTGGGAAATTATACAGCCCCTCCAGACAACTTAAAAGCAATGGGGTCAATTACAAGTCAGCGGAAATATGCTCATAAATACATTTATCATCTAGATTATTTTTTCTTAGTCTTGAATTCTCACCCCAACTCTAGGATACCCACATTTGGGGGCTGATGTTGGCACACAGTCTCTATCTTGAGACTATAAAATTGGAATTGAAAAGTGCTAGTTCGCTTCTCCTGTCATCCAAACAGACAGCACATTACTGCAGGAGCTGTGTGTGTGGGAGGGGCCTGGGGGGGTAGGGCTGTGATTGGTCCCAGTCTGCAAAGATATAGAGAAGTGGGGATCATATGCTCAGAAGAAAGTCAAAAGAAAAAAGGAATCAGATCCAGAGAGGCACAGAAGCTAAGTCACCTGGGTCCTGTCCCCTTTCCTGGTCCCAGCTTCAGTTCTTCATGCAGCACAACTTAACTTCCCGATGTCAGTTCTGTGAGATACACTGGTCTCCATCTAACAAACACGCCCACCCCAACACACATTTTTAGTAGCTGAAGTCAGTTGTGCGGGTTTCTGCTTTTAAGCAGAGCCCTGCCCAAGGCGTATGTAGAAAAAGAATGTCTTTATGCACTACTGGGAAATTCCATTTTAAAAAGAGTAGGGATTCGGGATGTTGCCGGATACTTCTAACTAGGAGCATCCTGTAAGGTAGCGTTTTGTGCCTGTTTCTAACTAGGGCCATGGGACTCCAAGGGCATCCAGCCACACACACTAGAGGGCGTCCAAAGCCACAAGACAAACATGCTGCATCTTCCTCAAGTTCAAATTTACTAGATATTCTGTGATTTAAAATATTTTTGTAAAATTAAACTGAGACTTTGCATGAATATTTAAGATAAAATATCAGACTTCAAAGAAATGTCTTGCTTTCTGGCAGAGTGCTCGAGGCTAAGTTTGAGGCTAAGTTTGAGCCTCATGGGGTCCCCCACTGCTTTCTTCTGCCATTAAGGGCTCTTTAGAAGAAAAGTTTGAACAATGCTCATGCATTATAATACCAACACTCAGAACAGTCCAAAAAAGCAATTCCATTTGCCAGCATGTATAATTTAGTCTCAGATCATCTTCACAAACCTCTCATTTTCTTATTGTTATTAAAAAAAAAAGACAAATTATCTAGAGGTCCACAATAGCTTCTGTGCAACAATGTTTGGCCCACTCCCATTCTACATATTCACATTACTGGATCCAATATAATAACATCAAAATGAATGTAATATTAATAGATGTAAATAATTCAAACTAGATTTTTAAAGTCTAAATATTAATACAAGGTCATTAATTTTGTATCTAAACTTAAAGGCATTTTCAAGTGAAGATTTTACTGAGAAGAGAGGTTAAATTAAAAAACTATGGTTTAAGGGTAAAGGGGAGTCTGGAGTAAATAGAATAAGGTAAATCTTAATAGTATAAGTCCAATACATACTATTGAGTTAAAAAAATGAAGGAATAAAAAGTTATAGCATAAATCATGTAAAATCAATTTCAAAAAAAATACAAAACACTAATTAATTCTATACATTTTCCTGTTTTTTAAATTTATTGGGGTGACAATTGTTAGTAAAATTACATAGATTTCAGGTGTACATTTTCCACAAGTATTTATTTATGAGTGCAAAATCCATTGGAAAAGGTCCGGAAAGATCCACCCCAAACTGGTAACAGCAGGTACCTTTGAGAGAATGGAAGTGGTCTAAGGGAAAGATCAGAGGTGCTATTAATATCTTATTAATATATCTTTACACGCAAACATGGTCTTCTCTTCTAAAAGTAATTATTGGGCAACCACAATATTGAGAGAGAGAGAGAGAGAGAGAGAGAGAGAGAGAGAGAGAGAGAGAGAGAACCAAGAGAGCTGCTACGTTGCTACCTACAATGGATACAATGGGATAAGTAGAAAAATACATACAAAAAAGGTGTGATATTTGGTTGCTTTTTAAAACAAGAGATCCTTTAACGATTTGTTTTTCTACTTTCTACCAAAAGTTTATTGATGTAAAATGTTTTTATATTTTAATAATGTTTTAACCTAAGTTTCTTAAGAGTAATTTTGCAAATCATAAAATTGAGCGAAACTCAATAAACTAAAGGGAAAAAAGATCGTTAAACTCTCTCCAGAGCAATGCCTGTTTTCAAGCTCGTGGTTAAATGTCTATAAAAAGATCAACAAGATGCTTAGTTGTCTCTTTATTACCATTACCTCCCAGGTGATTTACTTGGTAATTTCAGATATCCTTTATTTTCAGTCTGGATTCATTTTCTATTGGCATTCACTCCAAACAAGAGTTTTAATGTTCTCTGCTCAGTAACTCCCAACTTCTAGTTCTGGGTCACACAGTTAATACTCCAAACAAACACTAAAACATACTAACCAACTCTTCCTTAAAGGGGTTTCTGGATTTTGTTAGAGAATCATAGAGCTGGTGAACTTTATAGACCAAGTGAAATCTGGTTTAACCTCTTTCTTCTTCTTTTTTATTTATCTTATTGATCTTTTTATTCCCAGAACAAACAGAAATGGAGCACTGAGGCCCTTCTTCAGGGTCTCACACAGCTCGTGAGTGGGAGGGCAGGATCCAGACCCCAATTCTAGGATCTTCTTTCGATGCTCCCCTGCCTCTGGGTAAAACACATTGTTTGGGGTTTTATATATTGGATTTTGACATCTTTAAGTTGAAGCCTCATTAATTTTCTCAGAGGCCTTGTGGGTTTCACACCTTTTCCATACTCATCATAGGAAGAATAACTATCACTTCTCCTTTGTAGAAACATCAAATATCATTTTATAAAGGCACCTCACTATCCCCGGGAAATATCAGTGGCGACAAGGCTAGTCTGCAATGTTTCTTCATAAATTAAGTCTGATTTCAGAGCAAATGCCAAAAAAGAGGAAATCAAATTTGACAGCGTTGATTTTCATGGATGTACAAGAATAATAAACCAAGAGAAAGAATCAAAGTTTCAGCATTTATTATAGTTATAAAATTCAGTGACAGCCACATCAAACAAAACAATTCTTAATCTTATCCGTTTTTAATATGTAAAATCTACCAGCAAGTAATTTAAAACTTGTATGGTCACTTGGCCAGGGAATTTTTCTTACCAAATGGACAGTCGGATTTTTCAAAGATGTACTTCATTAGACATTTCCTTATTAAAATAAAGTTTATGATTTTGTTTTTTCTCTAATTAAAAGAGTAATAATATGCTTTTTAAAAAACTTGGGAAAATGTAGTATGTGTGTGTATATATGCCTACACACACACACACACACACACACAATTGTTATGTGTTCTTTGTATGTACCACGCACTGAGATAACGCACATATATTATCTATTTTGTTCTTCATGATAACCTTACCAGATTCCTGCAGAATTTCATAACTAAGGTTGACAGAGAGGGAAAATGACTTGTGTAAGGTCACACAACTGATAAGCAGAGACCATGACTTGAATTCAAGTGTTCTAACTTCAGGTCCTAAGTGTTTTGCCTTGTATCAACTGTTTGTCTTTGAACTCGTCAGTCTCAGAACGGAAAAAAAAAATCAAAGGTCCTAGAAATTTACTCAATACCAACTACAAAAGCAGGATTATTACTGCACTCCAATCTGGCATCTGCTCCCATCCAAACTGTCTTCTATTTAATGCTAATCGAACATATTTTTCAGAGCTCATCTTACTTGACATCCTCTCAGTAGCATTTGATGCTTCGACCCTTTGCTTCTAATTGAAACACTCTCATCTCCCTGTTTCCATGACATCTCACTCTGCTGTTCACTTCCCGTTTCTCTGCCCATCCTTTGTTTTGTCATTACAAGTTTCTTTCATCCAGTCATGAATGTTAAAGCCCCGCGAGGCTCCGTCCTAGCATCTCTTTTCCATTCATACCCTGAGCATTGATTTCTACCTATCCACACAGGCCCACCCAGGAGCTCTTATCTGTACTCCAACACATATACTCAAAGGGATGTTGAAATCTTCAATTCAGTGTCTCAAAGATACTTCAGAATTCAAGAAGTCTCAAAAAAACTGATCTCTCCCTTCTTCAAACCCAGTCTCCTTCCAGGCTTAATGGGTTTGGTGAGCAGCAACTTCACCCCATTCAGTTACACAAGACCCTGGAATAACCTTTAACACCACCTCGCCAAACCCCCAGCCTTAATAGCCCACCCATCCCGAGCCCTTTCAAGAATCTTTCTCTCCTTCATTGCTACCACCCTTGTCTAATCCATCTCTGTTTCTGGCCCAGGGATTTCCAATGCCTCCTGCCTGCTCTCCCAACAACATCCCACTCCATTTTCCACACAGTAGTCAGCCATCTTTTCTCACTTTATTGGCTCGCTAGGAATTTAGGATTTAAGGAATCCTAACTCCTTATTATTGTCCTACAAAGCTCAGCATGAGTTACCTTCTACTTGCTTCTTGAGGTTCCTCTTGTACTTCTCTCCTCTTGCTCTCTGTACTGCAATGACCAGGTTTTAATTTCTAGATGCAATGTTTCCTTTTGGACAAAGGGCTTTAGCAGATTCTGTTCCCTCTACCTGGGATAGCCCATTTCTCCCCATCACACTCTCTCTCTCTCTCTCTCTCTCTCACACACACACACACACACACACACACACACACACACACACAAACATACACACACTCCCTACATTACACAATTTATTCTACTAAACTGTTACCCTTTAGAACTGAGCTCAAGAGAGAGTTCTTCAGGGAAGCCTTTTCTAATGCCCCCACCTCATCTCTGCCTCTGGCAGGTTCATTGGTTATGTACTTCCTGAGAACCACGCTCTCTGTTCCTTCAAGACACTTATTTCAGTTTATAATTAGAGTTTCATTAGTGTGGCTGTTTGTTTAATATCCATTTCCTCCATGAACAAGGAAGGGGGTAGGTCCCCAGGGCCTTTTGAAGCACAAGGCGTTGTAGGCACTCTATAAATATAAATGAATGAATCAATTTCTGCTTTACAAAGGGTCCAAAGTGAGAAGCTGATAAAAAGTATACCACTAAAAATGAGAAGGATAATTGCTTCCAAAACTATTATTTTAAATAACTAACCTCACTTTGAGTGTTTTTATCACACTAATAGTACTGTTATCTACCACGTTGTCTATGTCAGAAGCCTAAAAGTCATCCTTTTTCTGTTTCAGCTGATCCTGCTGTATTTATCCTCAATATGCAGCCAGAGTCTTTCACTTCCCTTCTCTCTAGCATCACTGAAATCACTCACCCTCAGACACTACATCTCTTGCTGGGATGATTGCAATAACCTCTTAACTAGTCTTTCTACTTTCTCCCTTGTTCTTTAAAAATCATTTCTTTACTCATCAGCTGGGATGATTACTCAAAATGAGTAAATCAGATCACTTCAATTCCCAGTTTAAAAATCTTCTCTATTTTAAAAAAATTTCTTCCAACACCATTATTCTCCATCATGTCCCCATTTTATTCCTCTTATTGCCAGGTGACATTGAGTATTTCCTGTCTAGCTCTGACAAGAATGTGAAGTCCGTGAGGGTCAGCAGCTGCTATGTACACCTACTATGCCAGGGACATAGTAGGGGCTAAAAACTATTATTCAACTACTGAATTCATGGTGGGTGTAACCTATTTTGCCAAGAATCTTCTTTCAGCAAAATTCTGAAGAGCTTGCTTATTGAATAAAGTTGGGGCCCCTTTTGCCTTGAGTCTCACCCTGAACTTTAAATACTAGAGAAAGTTCAAGGCAGGGCCAAGAAAAGATATGTAATGACTAGGCCCCCATGGAATGCTTATTGTATCTTGAATAAAATCTACTTAACAATTCATGACTCTCAGAATTCATACGAAAGAGGGCTAATGTGATCCTCTAATTTCTTACTCTTTCCAGTACTAATGCTAAGTGTGGCTCACAGGACAACAGGGTAATTAACAATCTTTATTATTTCTTCCTCTTTTCAAAATTGCTCACAAAGTGCTTGAAATGAGAAGGGACCCACTGTGGCCCCAGGATGGGGAGTCTAAGTGGTGTTTTTTTTTGTTTATGCTAATTAAGTAGGTTGTAGACTGGTTACTTAGCAATATTCTTCATTGTGATGCTCAGTGCTGGGAGCTTAATTACATGTGTTAGGCCTAAAGTGGTCATTATTAAGATGTGAGCAGAAGATACCCATGAATTGGATGCTATTATTAGTGTTTCTGGGGTTTGGCATAATAAAACTCTTGGAATGTGCAAAGCCACTTATAGAAAGAAGTGCTAAATTGTACTGTGGTGTTTTACTACCTAGCAGCTTAAATTGAGCACAAAAAAAGAATTATTATTTAAACAAAATTAGTTTAAATAGATTTGCATATATTTAAATGTATTGGAATATAGTGCTACTCCATCATTTGCCCATGGATTCAAAAAAAAAACCTCTCTTTCCTTTAGCATATCCCTTGTTTATATGAAACAATTTCTATACTTGCCTTCAAATAGTGCAAATAACAACTTCTAAATCAATCTGCTCAGCATACATGAAAGAACAACTTCATTAAAAATCAAATTTCTCACGGGCTTTAATGGAACCCATCAATATTGTATGTTGGGGGGGGGTAATCTACAACCCAATTTTTTTTTCCCAGATAGAAAACACAGTATCTTTTTTTTCAATAGAATTTTACTGTTTTAAGAGTTCTTTCCCCTCTCCAACATTACTCTCTCGCTACTATCTGTGTGGCAGAGGTGAAAATGTGCTGATTTTATGCAAGCTGATGAGAGTGCTCCACAGAAGCAGAACAAATGTAAACAACATAAAATATTTAGATCACAGAAACATTATGAGCAATTTTGGTGTGATGGGCATGAATTATGTTGAGTGGACAGATCATTGATGTAACAGCAAGGAGCTGATAGTCTTCCAAAGTTCTTGTATAGACGACAGAAAAAAACCATAGTTCAGAATAAAAAGCTAGAATTTTAGCATGCTGGGAAATCAGCCACCATTTAAACGTATCAGATCTAAACATATAATCTGAATCAGGTCACTGTGGTTGTGTGTGTGGTTTGCATTTTTCCCCCAACCTTAATTGATCAATATCCATTTTGTCTGGCATTAATGAAGCCTCTAAATATTTAACTTAGAGAACATGTGTCGCAACTCTTCTTGAAAGCTGATGGGAGACACACATTTGGTTCACCACTGTATCCCCAACGAAGAGTGACAGCCAGTTGCTAACATCAGGGGTGGGGATGGTTGGGAGGGGGTATGTCTATCCTGGCAGGTTAGTTAGTAAGATCATAAGTACCACAGAAAAAAGACACCAAACACCTTTTCAGTCTTCTCTCTGACAGTTACTTCACACTGCTTCCTCTAGTATATTTTCATCAATTTTAACAATTCTCCTATCATATTACCTTTAAAAATGTTGATGATGATACATAAAGAGAAATTCAAACACTTAATCTTTCGTGTTTGAATGGCACCTCACGGTAATCAAATAGTTGTTCAGGGAAAGTTATTCTTTCGAGTAAAATACGAGGTAATATAAAAGTTATTCTGTAGAGAAAAATTGAGCTAATAAATGAATGAGAAATGACAGAATTTGAACACTACCATTTTGCTTTCCCTATTCAAATAATGGATCCAGGAAATAATCTATTGCTTATAAAACCATAAGGTAAAAATATTATGGGGCGTTTTATAATGGATGGACTGAACTGATAACACAAAAATCCAATGATTGAGCTTAATAAAAAGACCAACAACCACACATTATGTATCCTCTAATACAGAGAAGTAAGAAATACACGAACCACTTTCAAAATAAGCCCCAAACTTGAACCTCAATGTGATCACTCCTCTAGTCTAAAGGGCAATTTATAAGAAATACAAGTGATAAATGAGCACATTAAATAATAGCATGGGGATGTAACCCACACAAATCCAGGCGAGAAATGCTGGAACACAGCAAATAATTAAAAAATATATAGGAAAGGAAACGGTTACAGATTACATGATAACTAAGTAATATATTAACCAAATGCAATATGTGGACCTTATTTTGAAGAAGGTAACCGTAAAAACCATTTGTGAGACAGGAATTTTAATACTGTTTATTTCAAGAGTGAGAGATTATCACCCTTATATTAAGGTGATAGGGGAGGGGTATTAGGATTTTATCTGAAAACTAGAGATGTTACTATATAGAGACATGCACCAGAATGTTTACTGATGATACAACGCCTGGATTTGCTTTTAAGTAACGTGTTTTTTTTTTGGGGGGGAGGGAAGATTAGGTTTAGATGAAATAAGATTGGCCATGTGTTAATAATTATTGAAGCCCAAGGATGGGTGCACGGAGTTTCATTATTCCACTCTCTAGATTGATGATTCAAATTCTTGGTAACAGTTTGAAAGAAGTGATTATGTTGCAGGCTCACAATTACAGGGTACAGATAATCTGTTTCACACAATATTTCTAATTCTCAATACCTAATAACTGAGCTATTAAAATATTCCTGTTATTCTGTTTTTAATTTTTACTTATTATATAAAATTGAAATAATCTCAAATTCACAGAAGTATTGCCAATATGAAAAAAATAACCTTTAAAAAAAAGCAAACAAACCATTGAACCACTTAGAAGTGAAGTTGCCAATCTAATATCCTATTATTATGGAGTACTTTGGTGTATATTTCCTACACACTATTCTATTACATTCTATTACATATAGATATTATATAATATACCGTGTTTCCCTGAAAATAAGACCTAGCCGGACCATTAGCTCTACTGCGTCTTTTGGAGCAAAAATTAATATATGACTCAGTCTTATTTTAATATAAGACTGGGTATAATATTATATTATAATATAATATAATGCCGGGTATAATACACTATAATACCAGGTCTTATATCAATTTTTGCTCCAAAAGACACATTAGAGCTGATGGTCCAGCTAGGTCTTATTTTCGGGGAAACACGGTAGAACAGATCCATCAAAATCGGGAAATTAACATCAATACATTACTACGCTTTAATACTCAGACTTCATTCTAGTGTCACTAAAATTCCAAAATGTCTTTTTATAGCAAAAGAACCCTGCTATAATGAAGCGTACCAAAGAATATCCTTCAACCTGATACAATTCCTCAATTTTTTTTCTTGCCTTTCAAGATCTTTTGGGTTTGCTTGCTTAGATTTGATTGATTCAAGTCTGCATCTTTAGCAGTAGTACCACAGATGCTTTGTTTTTACCGCATCACGCCAGGTGACATGCAGTTCTGATTTGTCCCATTGCTAATATCGGTCACTTGGTTGATTTAATAATGGTGGTTTCTGCCAGGCTTCTCCACTAAAAAGTGCCTCTTTAGAAACAGTAAGTACAGTAGGCGGAGCTACTCTGAAGCAATGTAAATATTCTGTCCCTCATTAATCTTCAAATTTGATAATTTATTCATTTATATGAGTATGGGCTCATTTTTTTAATTCAACGGGTTATAACCCATTACTGTCATTTATTTTGCTGCTATTATTATCCCATATTTATGCAATGCAAGCTCCTTTGAGCTGGCCTCTGTGTCTTTTTGGCATTTCTCTATCATTTGACCACTGGCTGGCTTTACTGACAAGATATTTCAGCCTTATCTTGTACTTTCCTTGCTGTAGCCTTAGAAGCAGCTATCTCTTCAGGGAACCTTAGTTCTTTTAGCAAAGAACGTTATGTAAAAGCCAAGACTTGGGTGATACCTGTATCTGGTGTAACTGGGGTATCTCTGCTCCCAGGGCCACCTCAGTAGGCAACGGCAGGAAATACATGCATATTTGTGTTCTTTCATATATACATACACACACACATACACACACACACACACACACACACACAGAGGATGCCAAAATGTGTATACACATTTTAGAGAGGAAAAAACTGTATCAAAATTCTAATACTTGTTGTAAGTAAAATCGTTCATTCCCAAAAACATCTTTTGAGCAAATATCACATTACACATTGCTACCGTAATTCAACTTCGAAAAGTAATGTATAGATAACATCTCTTAAAATGTGTGTGTATGTGTGTGTGTGTGTGTATATATATATATATATACACATATATATTTGGCACCCCCGGTATACGATATCCTAACCACTTCCTTCCACTGTCCGCACCTCCTATTCCATGCATACGTCATCCCTGTAAGGCCACAATGAGTCCTGCACCCTCCACGTCAACATGGAAAGGAGAGAAATGTGTGATCTACCTTACCTTCTCAACCAATCTTTCTCTAATTCTGGAATTAAGTTGAATCACTGGAAATCAACACGCCGAATGATCAATTTTTCAAACTATCCATAAGCTAAATAATTAAGAACCCCTTTGCTCCCCAAAATGTTTTGCTCTCACTATGAATAGCAAATTATTTGTTCTTCAGCTTTTCAAATACTGACAACCTATCAGTACTTCCTAACGTATCTGTGGTGAAGGATCAGTGGTTTAATGTTATTTGTCTTTTAGTTAACCTACTGCTGATTAATATTTTGTGAAGTATAATAAATATGAATGATAAGGAAAATGAAAATTTAAAGGTAAGACACAAAACAAAGACCTACAAGGTAATACTCCATTTTTTTACTAGATTAAATGAACAAAAAGCAGTCTGTCAAACTGGTCTGGAAGTTTCTAAGCCCTTACTGTCAATTTTGGTTCTTACCACAGGTAACACACAGCCCAGTCTGGTGTGAGTCTGCAGACCACACTTTGAGTGGCACTAGAACCATCCCACACCTAATTATATTTCGGCTTTCTCTTATTCGCTACAACTTCATGCATTTGTATCTCTCTCTAGGGAACTTACATGCTCTTTGAGGTAAAAGACAATGTTTTCTATTTTGTTAGCATTTCCCAAAGCATTCAGCCTGATAGAGTGTAATAAATTCTTATTGATCTACAGAAAACAGCTTATTCTATTCCTTTGATTCTTTTCTGTTGTTTTTCTCCCCTACTGCATTCTATGTTTGAACATAATTCATTTTACATCCTTTTGGGAAGGAGGTGTAAGAGTAAGTTGCAAACTGGTGGCCTGCAGGCTAGATATGGGCAATAAATGAGCTTTGTTTGTCCCACAGAATCTATCACAAGTCAGTCTTTAAATGATTAAAAAACGGTGGCAACCCTGGGCCCACATTCACAGGCAGCAACAGCATGGCGCTGGGGAGGGCTGCCCCTCTTGGTGGGGGAGCCTCGGAATTCCCCCCAGTCCTTGTTTAGTTGATTTACTATTTAGGTTCCCTGCTTGGAACTTTAGCCTTTTGAAATCGCAACTACTCATCTAGATTAACAAAGTCAAGGTCAATGAACCCTACAGAACACAAAAGAAAGCACAATCAAAAAGAGCCAAACACATTATCACAGGAGCTTATGTTTCCCTAACACTGCATAGGTACAAAACATTTTGTTACCCCATTTCATTCTGACAAAACCACATAAGAGGGACTGGATAAAATAACCCTTCCCATTTACAGACAAGAAAACTAAGGTTCAGAGGACAAGTAACTTTTCAGAGTCCACATCAAGTAGGTAATAAAGCCTGGACTCAAAGCCAGTGTCTATGTAGCAGACTTCTGCACACCTAGGAACTAGGTGCGTTGATTTTAGTTTCTAAGCATTTTCTATACACAGGACAATGAAAACCAAGATTTTTTTCTCTGATGTAGAAAATATATTTTCATATTTGTGTACTCAAATTTCACAGTGCATCTGTAATAGAAGCTTTTTTTAAGCTTCATATTAATACTTTCTTTTTTACAAGCTTTTCTCATCTACTACTTTGTTCTGTACTGTTCCCCATTGCACTCAACAAAACTGATCTTTTATTTCCAAATCAAAGATGCTCCATGGGGCCAAGACCCAAATTAGAATGGATGAGCTTCTCAAAGGAGGCCCTCACCCATTTTCACCTTTTTTGTTGAAAAAGTTTCTAGATTACTATTTGGAATGCTCTTGGTCCCACAACGGACACATGAGCTTCCTTACAAGCCACACTCCAGTATCTCACTCAGAATCTCCAAGTGAGACTGTTTAGGAATTCTTCTATAAGCCTAGTATAATAGCACAAGAAGCAATTACAAATTTCCATTAATAATCCTCCGGAATAGACTGTAGGACACTAATGTTTTGGGTTCATAACATACAGACCATCAAACCTACATAAGGGCTTTTGGCTTTCTGTGGTGTTGGGGTCATTTCAGCCAGTGGAGAAACCTCAATCTGCACATTTTATTATAGAAGGGTGCTGTTCAATAGAGTAGCCATAGCCAGTGAGGCCAGCCTTATGGTCCCAGCCGTGGTTCGGTGCAATTCCAAGAGTCTAAGGCAATTGTTCAGAGGCTGGCCAACTGGGGCAGCTGTGAGCCGTGAGATGCTGACATGGCTGGGAGATGGATGGTCCATCCAGTGAAGAAGATGCAGGTTCCCATACTATCTACTACAGAAGGCTGTGGGTGTTATTACTTCAACGAATACAAAACAACAAAAACGTAAGAGCACAAACACAAAATTGAGCAGATAAAGTCATTCATCTTACTCTTTATTAGGCTTTCCTTCTCCCTTTGGGAGAAGGAATATAATCCCCTGAATATAATCCCCTTGAGGGTAACAGCTAAGACTCTTTCTGTACATTGCATTTCTTGTATTTGGCACTTATTAGCTGTTCAGTAAGTATTTATGAAATGGGTTTTGACTTTAATGATTATTTTTAAAAACATTATAGTTAATTTGAACCCAGATCCTGTTTTGTCACTTCTATTCTAGTTTATGCCAGTTGTTCTAACATATTTATTAATAGAATCCTCCCTTTCAAAAGTATCTCAATGTGATTTATAAATAATACCTGAAAGGACATCCATCCATCCATCCATCCACATGTATGTCTAGTCAAGGTGCCAGGAGAACAGACGAGTAACTTCAGTTGCTATTTCAGTTAGTTAACTCTTTCAGTGTACCCATATGTCTGACATTTGATCTAAAAGTTCAGATGCTCCTTTTAGAGATAAAATGTCCATATTTTATTTATAAACTTTCTTTTGTGTGTTTAAAATTCTGGCTGAAATGTGCATTACCCTACTGGTTATAACCTTGTTCCTTTGGTGTTCAGAGGGGGAGCATTGAAAATAAATGTACATAAAAGTAGCAACAGATACCTGTCATTGAGTTGCACATGTGATCAGTTGATACTGTTAAACTTTAGCTGGTAGCAAAGTTAACTGCTGCAGACTGAAAATTCACTAGAGCTGAAACCCAAAGGGATAATACTAGAGACTAAATGAAGTTTGTCTATAGTGTATACTAGGAGACAGACTGTGTCTTGTCTCATTCCCAAGTATAGTGCATTTTGGGGAAAAAAATTACCCATAGCATATTCTGATCAATTCATGATCTGTTAATATCTGGGTGGGGGTGGGGGAGAGCAGGGAAGAACTTAATTCTAAAGATAATATCAATCAGACATCTCTCCTTTAATCATTTTTCTAAAGTAATTTTTTTTCTTAAAAGGTGATTGGGTGTATTCCAGTATCAACAAGAATATATATATATATATATATATATATATATATATATATATATATATATATATATATAATTTTTTTTTGCAAGAGAGAAAAATTTCACAACATACTTGTGTCCTGTGCACTAAATTATGTTGGCTTATGTTTGGTAAGAACATGATGTAGAATACACTGAGTTCATGAAAATCTCTCCTCCTCTCTAGATTTCTAAATTTCCATAAAAAAAGAAAGAGGACAGACAATTGAACTCTAAGACTTATTTTTAAAATTAGAAAAATAAAATACCTCAGACAAAACAAAATAGTACCCAATTATAACCTTGTTTTTTGAAGTACACCAGCTTTCTAATGGACTTTGACCGAATAGATTCATATGAATCAAAATCCTTAAGACTCTGAATTATTTAATTATAGTGGTTATAACTGGAGGACAGACCATGTTGTATTTTAACCTAAATTACCCATAGGAGAGAGAAGAAGAAAAGAACTGCCTTGTTCATTAAGAAATGAACTGAATTCATAATCAACAGAAGAACAACTCTGTCTCTGACAAAGACCTGCCCTACATTTGTGCTCAGCAGACACATGTTTATACATACTATTGGAAACTTATCAACATCTGCATATTTCTCTAGTCCCAGTTCCTTATTGCCCTGTTGGCAAGTAGCTTATAGAGGTGACAAGGAAAACCAAAGGGCTAAAATACATTTTTAAGATATGGATAACAATGTTCCCCTGCTTGCTCACTTTTTTTTTTTTTTTTTGCTCTTATATCAATTATCCAAGAGTCATGTGGTGCAGTGATTGATCTCCTGCCTGAGTACAAAGCTGAGCACCAAATGGAATTACGAAGCCCAGGTCAACTAGGCCACATGCAGCTATCCAAATCTGATTTGCAATAATGGGCCGGTATTATTTATCCAAACAGCATGCTTTAGCCATTGCCGTGGATAGTTCTTCCTCCTCGTTGAAACAGTTTTCTCTTCTCTATGGAAATCCAACCAGAGAGAGTTAGGGAGCAGAAAGTCCCTATGTTATAAGGTTACAGACTTTGATTTATTAAAAACAACAACAACAACAACAACAAAATTCACTGGTATTATAAGACAAACTCTCAAGATTCAAAAATTTCCTTCATCAGAGATGAGTTATCTACTGGTAGAAAATACCCATCTATTCTTGTATCAGGACTCTTTTGGTTCTAAGTAACATAAAGCCCAGGTACAAGTGCTGACTCAAGAGATCATATGAAGACAAGCCTACGTGGCACTCTACCTCTTGGCTTTGTCCCTTTCCAAATGGCATTATATTCAAATTCCATGTGATAGCATTTTTGCTCCCAGAAGCACCATCGTAACATTTGCCGAGGTCTAAATCCAGCAGAAATGTATGAGTTCTTAGAAAAATTCTCTAGCAAGAAGCTTGTGACCGTCTGTGACTAACCATCTATCTGTGGGCCAATCAATGAAGCAAACAGAATTAAAGGCTGTGATCGTGACTGTCTCTTGAACACAACCTTGTTCATCAACAGATGTAGCTGAAATCAGTGGAAATCCACATGCAGAATGACTGACAGACAAGCCGTGGTTAGAGCATCTCCAGTATGATGTTTCATCACAGGAATGTATCAGAGCTTTCAAATACAACATTTACCACCGTTTTACTACACTTCAGTGCAACGGCATTGCCTTTCTCTGGATGAAATCTCGAGCAAATCTCGGCATTGTACACAGGCAATGGATATAGCCTACATTTGTTTTACTTACATAGTATTTTTCTGTTTGGCTACAAATTCTATCATGGTTCTATTAGGATAGGTAAAATAAATTGTAATTTAGCAAGCTTTCTCTGGTTTCCTTTTGTCAAGAAAATATACATATTATCCTCCAAAGAGGGAAAACAATGCTTCAAAATATCCTTTCAGCCAATCCCACGCCAGCTCTTTATCTCCAGCTATAATACATCTGAGGTGAGTTAAAAGGCATTTGTTTTGTATATATAAAAGCAGAATTTCTGTCTTTGTCTCCATTCTTTTCTGATGGCATAAATGGTCCTTTTAATGGGAGGGAAAACACTGGAGAGCTAGGGGATATACAGGAAGAACTCTAGACAATATTACTCAATAAATATACATGGAGTGAACTGTGGGTAAGGGCATGCAAAGTCCCAGAAGTGCCTGAAATAAAATGTGATGTGTTTATTACAGAAAATACTAATAGGCATGCTAACATACTCAGAAGGGGCTATCATTCCATTAAGATGTCATGGTCGCCAAGTCATTCCAAGTCTGAATGAAATAAGGAGAGTCTTAATGATACATGTCATAACACAACTCGTATAGGTTAAATAAACATAGTTTGTTGCCATTCATTTCTCAGGGAAGGAGCATTAATAGCATTCAATCATCAGAAGGAATGTGAAAGCCTCACCGGTATAAGATGCTGGATTGTTTGTGGCCCCGAGAGACACAGAAAGAACACGTGGATAAATACAGAGAGCGATGTGTTTTTGCCTCAGTATTAGACAGCCGTCCACTAGTTGGAACTGAGGGTGAAAAAGCTTTTTGAAGCAGGTATTAGAGGTGTCCACGCAAAGATTTTCACTTATTAGATAGGTGCTTTGCCTAAGAGAGTTTTAACCCATGTCATCAATTGACTTTAAAAAGTCATAAACACTTAACTTAAGCTAATTGCAGCAAAGCAAGAGGGTGTTAAATGAAGGCTTACGGAGATTCTAAAGAAAATTTCTGGGCACATTCAACTACTTTAGATGTAGACTGTGTTGGCTCTACTCGTGGTTTTCATTTTCTGTGATAGAATCACTTGAATTACTAGCCTGTTCTTATTAACCAAGATTGGGGGACTTATTTCTCCTGTCGCTCAATCTAATGCTCTAATGGCTACTGATATTGCCTCTGAGGAACATTCTTAAAGCTACTGATTGTGCCTCTGAGGATCATTACTGGAGCTATACCTCAAGCTGTCGTAATCAATCTATGTCAAAAAAGACAGGGACACCTCGGAGACCTCAAGGGCAGAAAGCCCAGGATGTGTGTGGGGGTTGGAGGGGGGAGAGGGATCACCCATGAGAACTGAAACTGGGAAGAGGACACAAATCAAGTTCTAAAGCCATCTTCCCTTCCTCCTGATTGGCTGTCTATGGTACATGAGTCCTGCTCCCACCAAACAGAAGCAAGCCTATAGTTTGGGTTATCATAATACCAACCTTCTTCCCAACTCTCTATAAAGCTACAAGGACCCTATCCTATGGCTCTAGTTTCTAATGCAAGAGATTATCAGGATGGTCTGAGCAGTTTATCCTGGGTCAGTAAATCCTCTGATCCATAGGTTGCCAGGAGCCCCTTTTAACAAGCTATGAAAGGGCATTTCCATGGAAGGAACCCAAGCTACATCAATTCTTGCTTAATTCTGACCATCAGCAACCATGTACTCGATTTTTCTCCTTGGATATCATGGTAGCATCTCAGACTCATTATGCCCCAAACCAAATTTATCATCTTTCCTTTCCTTTATTTTTCCTATGCCTTCCCTTTTGAAATAGTTCTCCTTCTAGTATCAATCCCATGCAAAACTTTAAGTGTAGCTTAACTTCTATTTTTCTCATCCCTTGTTTAGGTGGGGGAAATTATACATAGTGGATTATTTTTGTGCAACGGATACTGAGAAGCTGATATATATACTTTAGGGAATTTTTCCATATCCAAATATCTTGTAGGATCATTAGGAATTCTGATGATACAGGTAGTAATCAGTAATTGTGCTGGGCTTACAGAACTCATTTATTTGACCACAAAACATTTACCAAGTGCATATGACATGCTCTGTGCAAGGCACTGGGCATGAAACAAGCGAATGCCGCTGCTTATATTCTGACTCCAATACTTGCATACAAAGTGATTTTGAATAAACGTCCTATATGTCCAACAGCATTTCATTTCTTTCCCCTATAAAAGTAGAAATCATACAACTGTATAAATTATCATACAGGGTAAGTGTTGTTTTTCTTCTGCAAAACTTAGGCAAACTCTCGAGTGAAAAATGAGTACCTCTACTAGACTGTCAGTTTTCTTACAGCATCTGTGCTTTTCTCCCTGTTTTTGAGTCTAAATGAAAAATTCTCTTCTGTCAGTTCCAATAACTACTTCAGTAAATACTGATTCTCAAACCCTTTAATTCAGTAGACATTTTAAAGATACTACTGGAAGAGTCAAAAATCAAATTGTAGTTTGCAACTACAGGCAAACTTGGCATCCATCCTCTTTAACAAATTGTTTATTTCTGAGCTAGCAGCAGCAGCGAGCACTTAGAATGCTAAGTGTCCTGAAGACAAAATTGAGGGAGACACAAAATGTCATTTCATGGTATTGTGTATCCTTCCACTTTAGATTCTCAAATGGCAGCGTGCGTTCTTTAATATCTTACTGGGATAAGTTATTGTAATTCTAATAATAATAAAAATAAATAATAATCAGTTTTTTCAACAGATTGTACTCATAAAGTATTTTCTGTAAGCAGCTTCATTTGTTGGCAAAAACCCTATTAATCTCCACAGCACACCAATTATTTTATGTACATTACAAAATTAACATTTCAAGGTAGCTTGATAGCCAAATATTTCTAGACATCACCAAGAAATATTTTCAGTCAAGAAGCAGGTCTTGTATCAGGCACTAAAGTTTAACAAACTCTGAACTGTGAAATATCAAGGGAAAAAAGAAAATTTCAAACTAAGGGCCCCTCTGACACCTGGGTAGTGCTGCACTGGCTTCTATGTCTCTAACAGACTTGTACTGGAAGGTTCTCGGCAAGGTGGTCAGAGATGAAGACGCTTGTATTCCTATTTCAGAGATGATAAAATAGGTTCAAAGAAGTGAAGTGACTTGCCCACAATAAATAAAAGAGCCGAACACAAAATATACCTGATTCTTATTTTCCTTGTTTTCTGGTATGAATGATAACTTACTAAGAGTTTTCTCCAAATTGCTGAAGTCATAAGGGTGTTTTGTTTTTCGTTTTGTTTTTCCTTGATAACCTTTTCCCCATAGGTCCTTCTTTGGTTCCTGTGAGATGGACTAATTCCATCAAGACTTCCCATTTCTTATAAAACTGCCACTTCACAAAATGAAAATGTTGCCAATCAGAACTAAAACATAATTTGGAAATAAATCTCATTGGAGTATCGTTGTTGTTGATAATCATGATGATGATATTAGGTTGAAACACAAAAAAACATCTATCTGTGTTTTTGTTTGCATGCTTGTGTTTTGGCTCAATTATCTTCCCCGTTTGTCTGGGCCACTCCCCATCGTGCTTTGTCCACTTCAAAGGCTAATTGAGGAATAATGGTCTTGCCTTTAGGGTAGGTCATGATTTGAAAGTTAATTGTGAGGTAGGCTGCCAAATTCTGAAGAGGATAGGAGCCCTGAGTCTCAGAGATGAAGACTGAATCCTGGCTTTACCATTTACTGGTACTGACTGTGCAACCTTGGGCCAGGGTCTGTACTTTCCTAAAGCTCAGTGTTGCCGTCTATACACTAGGGGGTAAAAATTGTACCTATATGGAATAAAGTTAGGCATGTAAAACACTTAGCGCAATGCCTGTTATACAGTAAATGAGCCACCAATAAATGAGACCTGTTGTTAGATGAACACAAATCTATAATTTCTCTATGGTGACATTTGTTACAAAAGCCAAGCATAAGTAAAAGAGGATATAGAGCATAACTGGATTCCTTAATTTATGGGCCAATTTTAATTTCACCTTCACTAGATGCACACCTTATCACATATGCTGATTTATTTAGAAAGACATGCCCTGTTGTGATTACTGTTCCATTTGTGGTTGTCTTTGGACAGAAAGCAATTGTCACACAATCTACCTCCTGTTGTTTTGTTGTCAAGTTAGCCACTAGCCAGTAATGTCATTTAGGTTCCCCCTTTTGCTTTCAATCTGTCACCACATCCTGCTGTTCACTCTTCCACTGAATCGCTGATGTAGCCCCAGGCTCTCCATTCCGGTAAACATAGTATCCCAGCCCTTGTCATCACAAATTCAAGCTAAATCCAACCTATTTCTTATAACTCCACCTCATTTGCATCAACCGTTTAAGAAATCTACAGGTCCAAAGTCTTGCTCAATTTCTGGACTCCTGCCCTAAAAACTTCCAGCCCAAACCATGAGCAATAGAAAACATGTACTTACTTTCCCTAACAGTTTCATTTTGGAATTCTGTGTGTCATTCTCTCTTGTTACACCACATCAATGATACTCAGTTTGCTTACATCATAATAGGGTTCTTTATTGGAAGAGGGGCTTTCCACACAACATTATAGATCTATTACAGCATCTAGTGTCTAGATACTCTTATCACTCTGACCACCCAACCAGCAATGTCCACTGATCATTTGAGAGAATTCAGTTTCTTCAGAGTCAATCTATCCAACTATGTTTTCACAATTCTGCATCATGAATTCTATTACTTTCAGTTCCTTCAAAGAGGCAAAATTCCTTACTTCTGATGAAATGTATCAATTCTTTCTCCCTCATCTGATAAATTAATATATTCAAGCTAGGAAGAAACTGCCCATTGCCAACCACTCACTCTACTTTAACATTCTTCCAAATGTAAGGCCTACTTTCACATGCATCACAATTATTTTATTTACATCAAGGCAGGTGAATCTCAATAGTAGGATCTCGTGGGGGAATGGGGGTTTGACTAGGGAGACACGTTAGAATTGTCAAGGTGGATGAAGTCCCTTAAACAAAAATAAGTAAAACATGATTGACAAGAAAGATAACCTAAATGGTGCTTCATCTTTGACACTATGTAGAGAAAAAAATATTTCAAGCAAGCAGATGGGCCCAACAATTTCCAATTATCTAAATTTTTGAAAAATTATGTATCCTTAAAAGTCAAAGATCTGTATTTACTTCTTGCTCTTAGTGTGTTATTTACTTTGAAATTTCAAGCAACATTAAAGGAGAGCATTCCATTTTTATGGTCCCTGAGAAGATATGGGATTTGTAAAAATTTCACAATTACAAGTCCGGAATGAATCCTATCTCAAAAGCTAACCATTTTACTTCATTCAAGGGCTCTTTAAAATACGAACTTCTACCTGAAATTTTTCTATCACCAAAAAGAGCAAAAGTTCCTCCCTAACCACAGCACCGTGTCTGATAAGAACTAATGGAAGATGCTGAGTGTTAAGAATTTGTCTATGAGTTTCTGTTTCTCATTTGTTTGTCTTGTTCTTTCGTTGTTTTTGGTTTATATACCACATATCAGTGAAATCACATGGTTCTCTGCTTTTTCTGTCTGACTTGTTTCGCTCAGCATTACTCTCTCAAGGGGGGCGGGGGGTGGGGGGTGGGAGATGAGGGTAAGGGGGATCGAATATATGGTGATGGAAGGAGAAATGACTCTGGGTGATGAACACACAATGGGATTTATAGATGATGTAATACAGAATTGTACACCTGAAATCTATGTAATTTTACTAACAATTGTCACCTCAATAAATTTAATAAAATAAAATTTTTTAAAAAAAGGAAAAAAAATTAAAAAAAAAAAAAGAATTTGTCAATACTTACACTCTAGGGAGTAACTTGTACGTACGAACCTCAAAAGGTAGAAATTATTTTTTTTCCATTTGGCCTGCACCAAACAACACTTAAAAAATAAGTGAAATCTTAACATGTGGAATCTTAGCAGTGGACAAAAAATTTAGACATTATCATGTCCCTCATGAGCATCTTTTCTATGTATGTCTGAAGTCTGAGATCAATCATTTTGAATGACAGGGAGCTCATTCCTTCTAGAAGCTTCTCATGTTGCTTGTTTTTTTTTTTATTATTATTATTTGTTTTTTAAATAAAAAGAGCAGAACTGAAAATTTCTTGCTTGCAACATCCATAAATTAGTCTTAGTTATGCCATAAAAAGCCACACAGAATAAGCTTAATCATTTCAAATGATAGATCCTCAAATCTTTCCAGTTCACACAAACTTCAAAGTGTTCCATTCTCTAGACGACCAGTTGTTTTAACCATTCTTTTTAGAAAATGGATAGGAGTTAAAATCACGAGCTTGGGAGTCAGACTGCTATAGCTCTCTGTACCAGCTCTGTTCTGCATAATTTGCGGGTCCTTGGACAAGTTAATCTCTGTGAAATTTATGTTTTCATCTGTGAACGATACCATTTAATGCATAATTTTGTTATGAGGATTGGTAGATACTGCATGTAACTTGTTGAAAGTACACATAAAGTCTTTCAAACAAAGCTTTGTCATTATCACCATAATGGTTTTGTCTTACCATTACCTCTAGGAATGTCGTTACCAACAACCTGACAGAGCTCCAAAAGTAAGAATGAGCTAATCTAATAAAATTACTCTTATCGTGATCATTACAGTTGCTACGTTATTACATCTGTATAACTGGCATGTTGCAGTCCACCATTCACACCGTCATTTACCAGTGCTTCCTTTTAAGATACAATTCTGACTTCTGATTATTTTCAAGAGATATTTCATGCCTGTACCTGAAGCTTTTGATTTATAGTGATAAAGTCAGAAAAAGCTGGTCTACTTCACAGACTCTGTTGGATACATGAGTGAATTCTTCATAGCATCAGGACACGTTAAATTTTAAGTGCATGCACATACACATGTCAAAATACAACAAACTCCCAAACCTCACTAGTCCTCTTAAGCGTGAATCAAAAACCTGAGGAGCAGCAGTTCTATAGCAATAAAATCCTAGAAATATGGACTCATAAAGGCTGAGCTTTGCAAAGCAAATAACAAATAAAACTGGAAATGTTTCTTCCCCAAACCTTGAATCACCGTGACAGCTCCAGTATGTGTGAATTCTCAAATATTTATAAAAAGGATACCAGATTTTAACTGAAAAACAGCAATATGGAACCTTATTTTTTCTATTTTCTGCCTCCAGGATTCATCACAACCTACAGAGGGGTTGAACTGGCCTAAAACCTCAAACATGGTAACCTTACCCCTGGGAATTTAAATACAAAAATTATAGTATAAATTGACATTGTTGTTACCCCTACAAAATGGGCATTTGTTGCCTTGGTATTTTTGTGAATTGTACCTCTGCATGTTTTGATATAAAGTACTTCTCTCACATTAGGGCTAAAACTTTAGAAGCTACAGAAGCAGACCAGATTATCAACTCTTTCCACCATAACTAAACTCAATCTTAAGGCTAGCCTCAGCTGTCACTGAATCAACAAGGGTCTAGACAGCAGAAATGGTTTCATAGCTATGTCACTAAAATAGCAATATAAATAAGACCCTGGCTTCTATTTTTAGTCTGACCTCAATAAAGTATTACAGAGCTACAGCCACTTCTCAGTGAAGCTTGAGCTATTCAAATCACAAGGTCTCATTTTAACAGGCTTGGTATCCAAAAGCATGTGAAAATATTTTTTTCGCAATGCAGGAATTATGTAAAAAATAATCACTTGAAATGTTTTCATGACACAATAAATCAATATAACTTATGGTCTGACTACAAGAATGAAAAAGTTTTAAATAAAGAAATGCTTCATGCATAATATATATTATACACACGCACACACATATGTACACTCATGTGTGTGTGTATATGTATAGGATCAACGTGTTCTTTTCCAATTTTACCAAATTAAATAAACATTTATAAAAATCTATTTTTCACAACTCTTTCCTAATTTTACCCTATAGTTCTCTTATAGGGAAAGTTGAACATCTGTGAGTATCTTTTTAAAGATGAAGAAATTGAGAAATATAAGAACCCAATGAATTTCACAAATGGAAAATTCAAGTCTCTTGACCTATAGCTTTGGAAATATCAACTTAACAGTGCTATAAAAAATAGAGTGAGAAACTATGCAGAAACATTTATGAAATTAAAGTACAATTCTGTGTTATAAAACTCTCGTCTCTTTTGACCAAGCTTCTATTATTAGGCTAATATCAGGGCAGGGCAGTGAGTAAGTACATCAGTGAGTGAATCGGTGAATTCGCTATGTACAAAACATTCTGCTAGGTCCTGTGGGTTGGGGATGAAAATGAGAGATGGTTGAATCTAAAGAGTGCATAGTATTTGTGGCAACATGGATGGACCTTAAGGGTACTATGCTAAGTGAAATAAATCAGAGAAAGACTAAGTATCATATCACACATATGTAGAACCTAAAACAGCTGAACTTAACAAAAACAGTAGAATGGCAGTTGCCAGGGACTGGGGGCAGGGGGGAATGGGGAGATGTTGGTCAAAAGGTACAAACTTGTTAGATAAATAACTTCCGGGATCTAATGTACAATACGTTGACTTTACTTAATAATACTGTCTTAAACACCTGAAAGTTGTTAAGAGAATAGATCTTAATGGTTCTTACCATAAATAAGAAATGGTAATTATACAATGCAACCAAGGTATAAGCTCAAACAACGGTGGTAATCGTTTTATAATATACGTACATCAAATCAATACATTGTGTACTTCAAACTTATACAGTGTTATATGTCAATTAGATCCCAATAAAGTTGGAAAAAATAGGGCACAGTTCTTTCTCTCAGGAAATTTACTAACAGGGATATTATGAAAACCATATAAAATATGCTAATGTGCTATTTTTATTGGCAGAATGAACGCACCCATGATACACACAAACAGAGAACAGGGACTAAACCATTCTTTCACCCATTGGTAGACAGAGTTTTAAAGATTGCAAAGAAATTGCTGTGGGTAGCTGTACAAAAAGTGAACAAGAACAGAGTATGACTGGGATTCATCTCTTGACTGGCCTTTCTCACACAAGTTTTAGGCTAACCTCACCACGACCTGAGAGTTCAGGTGTTAACAGCCATACCAGCAAAAATCCCAAGTTAGGAAATTAAAGTTGGCCAAATTAAGTTTGCCAAATATAATATAAACTGCTGGCCATAACACTATTTTGTCCCAGTTTCAAAATTTAATGAGGCTAGCTCTATTAAACTGTTGCCATCTTATAAACTAATTAGTTGCTAGCAAATCTATGGCAATTTGCTTTGTGGCCTTAAAGTAAATGGGAGTCACCTTGTCTATACTTTTTTTTTTTTTTAAGGGGTGATTTATGTAATGTCTTTCATGTTATTTGACCAACAATATCAAAATATCATTTTAACAAGTGTAACACTGTTATTGGTAAAATTCTATTAAACAATCCTGTGCTACATTAAGCTAACCATTATGATTTCGGCCATTATTCTGATGATGAATAAAATAAATAAATTATATAAAGAAATAATAAATTAAAAAAGCATTCTAATACACACATACACACAGAGATACACGCTCACTGACTCACATTCTTCAGGTAGCTATTACTCTTTCTGGGGTTTGCTATGCATAGGTCAAAAGATTAACAGCTTAGCTTTCAAATTTATTTATATCTTGCCTCATTACAAAAAAATAATGAGCCTGTTAAAAAATTTAGCAGAGTTCATAAGGTCAAGCATCTCTGAGTTAAATCTTCCTTAGCTGTTTATCTAAGCAAAAGGAGAGAAACACAATGATTTTTGTGTAAAAATAATAGAATTTATATTCAAATTTAAGGGGATTTAAAATCTGTTGCAAGGTTACCTCACATTAATTCCTTATACCAGAAATTCAATAGTAGAAGGAAAGCCAACAGAAAAAAAAGAAAAAAAAAAAAAGATCTTACTTAGAAAACCCATGGCTAGCATTACTTCTTGCTGACTTGTGAAGTTCGGTAATATTATATTTTATTTTTATTATCTAAAGTCCATATTTTTTATTCCTATCACCTTAGTTTTTATCTAATGCCTTTTTATGTTATAATGGTAAAGTTAGTATACAAGATTACAAATATTTCAGATGTGCAACATAATTCAATATTTGTATACACTGCATAGTTATCAGTCTGGTTACCATGTATCACCGTACACTTGATCCCCTTCACCTCTTTCACTTTCCCAACCCTCTTCCTTTCAGATAACCAAAAATCTGTCCTCTGTATCTATGAGTTTTTGTTTTTTTTCAGTTCTTTGGGTTTTTAAAAATTCCACATATAAGTGAAATCATACAATTTTTTTTCTCTGCCTGACTGATTTCACTTAGCATAATACCCTCGAGGTCCATCCATGTTGTCACCAATGGCAAGATTTCATTCATTTTTACGGTTGAGTAGTACAAGCAATATAAATTAAGTATAGACTTTTTTTTTTTTTTTTTACTGAATTCATTTATTAGTTCTAACATATTATAGTGGAGTCTTTTGGGTTTTTCTGTATAATCAAGTCATCTGCAAATAGTGAGTTTTACTACTTCCTTCCCAATTTGGATGCCTTTTATTTCTTTTTCTTGCCTGACTGCTCTGGCTAGGACTTCCAGCACTAGGTAGAATAACAAAGGCAAGAGTGGGCATGCTCATCTTGTTCCTTATCTTAGAAGCAAAGCATTCAGCTTTCACCATTGACTATGATGTTAGCTGTGGGTTTGTCATATATAATCTTTATTTTGTTGAGGCATGTTACCTCTGTTCCTACTTTATTGGGAGTTTTTATCATAAGTGGATGTTCAATTTTATCAAGTGCTTTTTCTGCATCTATTGAGATGACCGCATAGTTTTTATCTATTTTTTAAATTATCCTTCATTTTTTAATATGGTGTATTGCACTGATTGATTTGTGAATGCTGAACCATCCTTGTGGTCTTGGAATAAATCCCATTTGATCATGTTGCATGATCCTTCAATGTACAGTTGATTCAGGTTTTATAATATTTTGTTCTGAATATCTGAATCAATGTTTAACAGCGATAATGGCCGATAACTTTCTTTTTATGTGGTATCCTTGTCAGGTTTTGGTATCAGGGTAACACTCGCCTTGCATAGTGAATTCGGAAGCATTCCCTCTTTTTCAAGTTTTTAGAAGAGTTTGAGAAAGACAGGCATTAAGTCTATGAATGTTTGGTAGACTTCATCTGTAAAGCCGTATCGTCCTGGACTTTTGTTTGCTGGCAGTTTATTTGCATTACTGATTCATTCTCCTTACTAGCTATTGGATTATTGAGATTTACTGTTCTTCATGATTTAGTCTTGAAAGAGTGCATGTTTCTAGGAATTTATCGATTTCTTCTAGGTCGTCCAATTTGTTGGTGTATAATTATTTGTAGTAGTTTCTTACGATCTTTTGTATTTTTGTGATATCAATTTTAACTTCTCTTTCATCCCTGATTTATTTGAGCCCTCTCTTTCCCCCCCCCCAGGTGAGTCTAGATAAAAATTTATGAACTTTGTTTATCTTTTCAAAGAACCATCTCTTGGTTTCATTGATATTTTCTATTGTTTTTCAATCTCTACTCCATTTACTTCTCCTTTGATCTTTATTATTTCCATTCTTCTACTTTTTGGCTCATTTGTTCTTTTCATACTTCCTTTAGAAATAATATCAGATTATTTTTTTTAAACTTTTCTTGTTTCTCCAGGTATGAATTTCCTCTATAACTGTGTTAGCTTCATCTCATAAATTTTGGAATGTTATACTTCCATTTTGATTTGACTTGAGGTATGTTTTGTTTTCCTCCTTGATTTCTTTGTTGACCCACTGGTTGTGTGGTAGTATGATTTTTAGTCTTTACATATTTGTGATTTTTCCAGTTTTCTTTTTGTGTTTGATTGCCAGTTTCATACCTTTATGGTCTGAGAAGATACTTGACATAATTTCAATTTTTTAAAATTTATTGAGGCTTGTTGTGTGGCCTAACATATGATCTATCCTGGAGAATGTTATAAGTAACACTATAGGTTAAAAAAATTAGAATTTGATATTTAGATGATTATTAAAACAAAAATGTTTCATTACAATATTAAAAACCAAATTAAATATTTTTTCATAATTGACTAAATTCAGGCTGACATCATGACATTTAAGTCCACTTATAACAAGAGCATTCTATTTTCAGACATGCCATTGTTTAAAGAGCCACACAATCTGTTTTCAATAATTCTAATACTTTTTAAGGCCATAGAACCCTTAATATTAATGTATTTCATTAATTTGCTTATACTTACTTTAATTTCTTCAAAACATATGCCATTAAGGTATCCTTTTTTCCTGGAATTATTCAAAATATTTTCACCTCATTCACATAATAAAATGTTTTTAAGGGCCTGAGATTAGTATAACAGAATACAAATTACAAAACTCTATTAAATGCATGTCTCCACTGTCTTCTGAAAAAGCTCATAGTTCATTTCAGAGGTGCTACATATGATGATACAGGAGACTCATGGGTGGTGGCATAAGAGAGAGCTGGGAATGAAATAAGTATTGCTCTTACTCTGTAAAGATACTTACCTAAACAAACCAATCCAGCATTTCAAAGTTAGGAGTTTCTCTGTACAGGAGTAAAAACACCAGGACAGAAGACTATAGCTACAAAAATGACTAGTGAAGAAATAATTGTACGAGCCAAAGTAATGAGTATAATATTTATCAGTGGAGAACCTGTTAAATATTTTAAGGCACAACTACAGTTGTTGAGTAGTTGTTGACTAGGCTTCTTATGCAGTCCAGTCAACATTTTCAAAGAAACCAAGTAGCCTCAAATCATTTGAATGGTTGATAAACCTACATCTGCTGGTAGCTCTCCAAGGTTCTGAAATGTAAGTGCTTCTAATAATTCCTAGGAACTAGTCAAAGTGATTCCTATGTCAGTCAACTAACTCCCAAAGGCAAAAAAACATAAGAGGAAATTATAGGAGCTTCAGAATCAGCTAGCACAAATGAATTTATTTTGAGTATTTTGAGTATTTTGTCAACACCTAATAACAAAAATCTACAATAGTCCTGATATTTATTGCATTTTCTTTCTACTAAGTCACTTGATAGCCAAACTCTTGAGGAGGGGAAAAAGAGAGCTTCAGTCTGTAGTGTAAAGCACACTGATTCACTTCAGGTCTTGCACCAAAGTTGTTGTTCTAATGCAAGAAGCCTTCTTAGATTAATTCCACCTATTCTAAATATTCCCTTACACAGTAATTATACTAAGTATTTCTTAAGAATTTGTGCTTATAATTCCTCTCATATATTTACATTTTATCTCTCCCAAGTTAAGTGCATGTTTATTGATAATGTTGAGTTTTGTGTGTAATTTTTTTAAGTATCTAAAAGCATGATTTTATATAGAACATTCTCAAAAAAAAAAAAATGCATCTGTAAACACACCAACTACTTCTGCCTCTCTTGAATTAAAAAACAAGCCTATCAAGGTGACCAGTTGTTATAGTGATAAACACAACAACAAATACAGATAGATCAATAAACAGGTTTTTCCCTCCCTATTTCTGGCTTCTACCCGTTACTTTAGGTAAATGGTAGTTTTTTCATACCACAATTTTCCATCTTCTATGGGACCTAATAATCAATAGGCTAGAACAGATCTTTGGATAATGTTTTGTTCAACTTTGTTTCATTATAATGTTGATGAGATACTGTAGGAACCTACCTCTTGTTTATATTAATTAGTCTGTGGTAAAATTGATTTACTTATATATTGTTTCACTTAAAGTTGCAGAACCTATCAATGACCTTAAAAGAGGACTAGAGGACTTACTGTATATGCAACTGGTATTCCAATAATAATTTTAGGAAAAATTTGGAAAGCTCAAGAATAATATAATTTTAATGTAGACCTACATACTCCCTGTGGGAGTGTCATGGGTTAAATATAGACAGAAAAGATTGATAGCATAATTAGGATCAAGAATACATTTTCAAACTATAAAGGACATTAAAGATCAACTAGCCCAAATTGCTCATGTATCAGAAGGGGGAAAAATTGAGAACCAGAAATGTAAAATGGCTTACTTTAGGTCATCAAGAGCAGTGCTAGGATCAAAAGCCATGTATCTAACAGGTGACTCTACTGAATTATTGTCTTGTTGCAATTTGTTGCTTAAAAAAAAATAAATTGTGATTGAGTCACAAGCATCATGAAACCATCAGCGTGCAGATGCAATGATCTCGTCTGAAAAGTAGAAGGGGTCACACCCACCCATTCAGCTGGTTTTTGCCTTTCTCAAAATGATGGAAACTAAAATTTACAAAGGATATCTGCAGGCAGGTACTTTCTGATCTAAATCATCTTACACAAATTTTCAAATAAAATACAGTTGGCAAGCCCCAAGGGATATGTTCACCAAGAAAAGTATATTTTACTGAAAATTTTTTGATACAATAAACATTTAAGTTTAGGTCTTATTATTCAATCATCCTAATAATAGAGCCTGTAAACATGTGGCTGCATGTACAGGAAAAATAAATCAGTCTTTTTAAGAGCCTAGGGAGTCACCTTTGAACAATACGATGCATTCTCATGTAAAAAATTACTTGTTCCCTTTGGACGTATATCTATATGCTACATGCTACACAAATACTCTAAGAAAAAGTGAGACACAAAGAAAAAGTCTTTCTTTAAGCAAACAGTATTATTCATTTTCAAAGCTATAGTGCACAATAACTATCAGAGTCTTCTAGTTAAATGCCAAGTTGTCTAATTGGCTTGGCAAAATTTAATTTCTAAAATGCTGCATAAAGCCATTTAGCCGCAGTCATCTTGAATTAATTAAAAACATATTTTATGTTTCTTATCTATCAGGCTGGCTACATTTAAGAGCCTAACCAAAAATTATGTTGCTGAGGCTATAGGGAAGCATATAACCTCAGATATTGTTAGAGTACACAATGATTAAACCTCTATGGAGGAACATTTTGCAATATCTAACCAAATATATATATATGTGTGTATATATATGTGTATGTGTATGTGTATATATATACATATATGTATATATGTGTGTGTGTATATATACATATATATGTGTGTATATATGTATATATAGATATATATTCACCCAGCAATCTAGGAATTTACTTGAAAAGTATATTTCCACAAGAATTAAACAACATACGCACAAAACTGTGACACAGTCATGTTAATTGTAACAGCAAAATATTAGGAAAACTGAAATGCCTAGCCAAAGAAGGTTAACTGAATACACTATAATATTTACACATGGTGGAATATTATATAGCTACACAAAAAATAAATCTTTATGAACAAATATGGAGTGATTTCCAAGATATACTGTTTGGTAAAAATATCAAGGTGTGAAAGACTATCTATCGTGTCTACCATTTGAGTAAGATATAAGTATAAATATGAATCAATATACATATGAATGGGCATATATGCACATATTCACGTAGGTACAAAAATATATGCATATTTAGTGTGTGTGTGTGTGTGTGTGTGTGTGTGTATGAAGAATGTGTATTTGACTATCCATACTATTGATAAAATCACAAAAGGAGATTGTAGGAGAAAGGTAGAAAAAATAAAGAGGGGATTGAGGCTTTTCTGAGTATAACTTCTTATATAGCTTTAATTCCAAACATACAAATATTTTCTATTTTCAAAAATTAAATTAAATTGAAAGGATAAAAAGCCAAACTTAATACAAAGGACACAGGAAAAAAAGCTTAACTCTGTAACAAATTGATAACATAACCACATACAAAATGTAGCTAATCCAAGTCAATTTCTTGGTGAGAAATACTGTAAAGACAAAAGGAAGTGAAAGAAAAAAGATCTTACTCTTCACTTAGTGTGCATCATTAACAACAAGATCACAATACTCATCTCACAGGTTTGTTCTTAGAATTACATGAAAAATGCACATACAGAATAAAAGAAACGAGATCTGGGATACTGGAAATCCTCTGTACTGTCTTCGCAATTCTAAAATTGTGAATCTAAAAGTATTCTAAAATAAGCTTATTTAAGGGAAAAAAATGTATGGATAACACTAAGCATAATGCCTGACATAGAGGACATAATTAATTTGAAGAAAAAAAAATCACCACGTATCTCACAGAGTGAGCACTCACCAGCCATTAGATGTTCTTGCTGCCATTCCCATGTTGGCATATTCTGGTAGAAATTTTGACTGGAATTAAATATTTGAATAACAGAGCACATTCAATAGTTTCTGAGTCACAAGATCAAGTGTCCAAAGGTAATGCCACCATAGTAAAAGTTATGGAATATTTACCAATGTTATCATACAATTATACTCTCTATATAGCACTGTATTTTCTACACATGCATACACATACATATATACAGTGAGAAGTAGCTTTTCATGGTTTACAAAGAAGTTTCACCCATTACCTTACTTAAGATTCACAATAACTCAGCAAAACAGGGCAAGGAAGAGCATCTCTCTTGAACAAATGAGGAAACAGATGTCTCGAGATGTTTAAACACAAGTCCTTGTTGCCACAGCTCCTCTGTAATGGAGCTGGGATGACAACTCCACCGACTCTCCGTTCATTGTTTCTCCCCACACTTCCTCACTCACCTATAGGGGGATTAGGATCTATTGTAAGTTAACAAGCCACTGACATTCCAAGAATGTTAATAATTTGTTGTATTTCATTTAGGGTAGAGGTGACTATCCTGTCTGTTTATAGGAAAGTGTATTCAAGTTACAGTCTCAGAATATACAGTCTACTCTATAGATTCTAGGGTATCCTGTACATTGTTTAGGAAACTTGCAGACACTGGGGAAAAATTATAGACCTTTATTCTCTCAACAGATTTCTGACATTACAATAGAATACTGTTTTATACAATGGAGATTTCATGGTTATCTTGCAAGGTCCTAATAATCTAGCTCCATCCAACCTTTTAAACCTTGGCTTCTACTATTCTTCACCATAAATTTTCCCGTTTGTTGGCCTGATTTACTCACTGTAGCATTTCATTTCTTTGCCTTTGTGCTATTCCCTCTTTACTCCAAATGTGGCCTGTAACAGTTTCTGTTGCTTCCAACTAATGAGTCGTAACTCTCATTAACCTAACAATGAAAGGAATATAAAGAAATGTCATGGAGTAGCCTTGAGAATCCAAGGACTAAGAGAGAAAGTAATCAGGCCAGCTGGGAAAGTCTGGGTGTCTGGAAGTTCTGAACAGTCTATTCTGGGTGTGCCTTATGAGCTTTTGCTTCCCCTCCTGCTGTGACAGTGGAAGGACAGTTAACCACAGTAAAAATCTATGTGCAATTACAGATGAGGAAATGGATTTGTTTAGGTGAAAATAATATGTGTCCAGACAATATCTCAAGATTCAGCATTCTTATGAAGTCTTGGAATTCTTTCTCTGGTCTCTTGAGATCATGGAACTAGAAATACTAATTTCTATGCCTATTTAACTCATTGCCAAACACAACTGACACAAGTTTGCATTCTCAACATAAATCTCTTCCACTGATTTTTAAGTGGTTATATCTTGCATTTTCATTGAGATCTTGTCTCTCCAACTGTTTCTTTGGAGGTGAAGAAAAAGACAAACCAAAGTTTGTTTAACATCAGTTACCTAACATGTCATGTATGAGCACCTGTAAAACTGCATTTATTTCTTACAACTCCATGAGGTAGTTACTGTTATCATTCCCTTTTCTCACATGAAGAAACTGAGGCTGGTAGGAGTCGTATAACTTATGAAGATCCCGTGTGCTGTCATGCACGTGAAAAGTTTTAAGAGTATAGGGAATTAAATTCATTTCACTGCCTACACCATCCATAAGACCTGCAATCATGTTGATATCCATCCAGGACCCTTCCAGTTCACATGGTACTACTGTGTGTCTCTGTAACCTCCTTGGTTAAATTGTAACCTCTTTCGGTTTTGGGAACGTACAGAGGGATAGCGGATGGGGGAGGGGGGTTCACACAGTGTGAGGGATATAAATGATAAACGTCTAAGTTTTGCTTTGTCTTGTGCACCTGAAACTAATTAAAAAAATAAATAAATAAATAAAAATTAAAAAAAAAATTGTAACCTCTTTCAATAAGATACATTATACACATATTTAAATCATCCACATGCTTAGCATATTTGCTACACACACCTAAGCTCTCCAGAAGTGATTCTGATTGACTTGTAACTGATTCACATGAGCTAAAAAGTAATCATCATAACCATATTTTTGGAATAGTAATTTTATTCTGACCACACAACAGAAGCTCACCACTGGCCACTGTTGTTAGAGAGAGGTTAACCCCTTCACTCTTCAGTGAGTTTTTCTTCTGGAGATACAGGCCTAGTAACAGTTGTTTAGGAGTAAAAATCCACCTGACTGCCCATGACCTAATGAATCAGACTCAGAACCCAAAGATACAATGGGATGACAACTTCCACAAACTGCACTTTGGCTTTTATGGATATCTTCAATAGCCATCAAGGTACTCATAAAACCATGTAAAGTCTATATTTCAAGCAATACGGAAGCCTCTAGAATGTAAGTCCAATGGGGACTTAGTCTTCAATATACTAAATAGTAGTTAGCACATGGTCAGCATGAAATAAATATTCATTGAATTAATAAAATTATATTTTTGGGATCTTTCTCAATGTATTTCCAAACTTGGAGAAATGTCTACTTCTAGTCATAAATTTAATCAATAATCCAGAAAATTACTCCCTCATATATGTGTTAAAGTGATACAGTACTAGATGGTGTACTGGACTAGAATCCAAACATCTAGGTCCTAATTTCTACAGTGCTATTAGTTAACTGTAATACTGGGCAAGTTATTTCATTACTTTGCCTTTTGGTATCCCCAGGATAAAAATGAGACATTTGCAACAATAACCAAAAAAAGGAAAAAAGTGAAAAGCTCACATCTAACCGGAAGTCTTCCTGAAGTCTATCTTATTTTGAGGGAATTCAAGAATCAGATGGGAACGGAGATTATGTTTTATCCATCTTAATTTCCCTAGTATGAAGCATAATGTCTGGAACATGTATAGAATGTGTTCAATAAATGAGGGATGACAAAATAAGTGAATAAATGATTGAGATATATGAGAATTTGCAATTCCAAAAATTCATAGCTCTACAGTCTCACAAACAATCAAGTAACGGTCTCAAAACCTGTCCTTTTGATGCTACCCTTAATATTAAACATCAAATTACACAGAAACTATCTTTCATACTTCCTTCTTTATGTGGTCAATAAGAAAAGAAGATTACACTATGGCCCTACTTATTTTAGTGATCTAGAAGAAGTTAAAGTCTAAGTACCTACTAGCTAGGCTTGATCTCCAAATAGAGTTCTTTTTAACAAGCGAGTATAGGCAAACGGTAGAGGGAATGCCACAGAAATATATAAAAACTCATAAAAAGTATATGTAGATTTACATTGAAAACTAGAATATGGTTTCCCCAGGTAGCTTCTATAAAACACTAATTTTGGAAAATCCTCATAAAAATATTTTTATGATCTAAATCTTTGGGATATGATGTATCCCTTGACACCTTCCTAGAGAGTCACAAAGCATGTAAGTGTATCAAATCTTTGATTAAATCGATGATTTCTCAAAATTGCTTGGCCACAGAACATACTTTTTATAGAAGACATCAATTAAAACATTTATAACCAGTATTTAATGAAAGACACCACTAAGGATGGGACATAGAAAAGCTAACAAGGTACATCCTTGCCAATGCCCAACTTCAAGAAAGCCAATCATTTTCAAAGTATAGTATTTTTAATTAAAAACAAAAAAGAACCTCTTCTATTCTACTTTTCCATGAACATATTCAGCACTCACCATTGTATCACCATCCTGACATCCCCTGTTGCCCCCACATGAAGCAGCCAGCTGGTCTGTATCACCAAAGCCCGGAAGCTGTAACCTTATTATTTGGAACTACCCACCTCTTCTCTAACTGGAAAGCTTTAGAAAAGACGTTGAAGGGCTCCTCCAATGTAAGTGTTTCTCTATGGCCTTATGTTGATCATTGAGGGTCAAAGAATCTCAGTTCTAAAAACGAACTCCAACACCAATGGTTTATTGTTAGCCTTGAGTCTCTCAACTAACTTACGGGCCACAATAAAGCTCAGACATATTTACGAATCAGAGGGCAAGCGCGCAACAGAAGCACAGTGGTAAACACAAGTGCAAGCCAGTTTGATTTTCATTCATTCACTGAGAAAGCACTTATTTTAAGCCTACTATCTGCTAGGAATTAAACTGAGAATAGTACTAAGCTCTGGAGAGTCAAAGAATAATAACCTAGCATAAGGAAACTACCCAAAAGGAGTTCAAAATTGAGTGGGGTCACACTCAGTCAAGGGATTGTTTTAATGGGAAGGGTCAAGACAGAAAGTCTTAGGAAATGTCTGGCCTCAAACCAGGAGGTGGCCAGAGCATTAGCAATGTCGTGATGGTTGTAAATGGGTGGCGCTTAGAATGAATTAACTGAAACCTGGATACTTGTGTTCACTAGAACAACAGAACAACCTGAAATTCCTTCACTGAGTGAACCCAAAGAGCTGTTTTCGAAGTCAGAACCACACCAGGAGTCGCTCAGATGGCTGCTCTCCTGTGGCCTCATTAGCTGATTCTCACAAGGTACACACTGGAGCAGTGTCCTAGATTCCCACACGCCAACTCTGACATTTATAAAGCACGTTCAGTCTTGACAAGATCAAAAACTCAACATTCTTTCAAATCTCATAATAACTCCCAAACATCCCTGGCTTGGGCTGAGAAAACTGAAGGTGATAAAGCACGTATTAGATTAAAAAAGAAAGAAAGAAAGAAAGAAAAAAAATAAAACAAAACCCTGGGAATTATGGGCTTGTCCTCTTCCCTCCTGCAGCATGAGGCTTTTATTTGATTTTAATAACACATTTCCCCTTAGAAACTACGCATTGCATTATCTCCCAAACTGGACTCATTATAATTGCCATGGCCTGACGAGGTTGGCAAATGCTCCAACACACAGTGATTTCCCTGTTAAATTGTGAGCCTCCAACCCAAACCTCCTATGGCTACACTTAAATGTCAGTGTGACACATCTTGGCATTGTGCATTGATCCTGTCTTGCTCATTGCTACACTGGAGGTGAAGAAGGCACGCCTGCCAGTGTGGTTAACAAAACTGTGTTCTGGGCTACAGTTTCCCAATGACGATACTTGGCGTTTTTCAGTTTCTCACAATATCAAACACACCATTTTAAAAATAACTGTTAAGAGCTGAAATTGACTGTGTACTTGTATGTCATTCTCCATCATTTTATCATTATTTTTTTATTGTGGTAAAAAAACATTAAATTTACCATCTTACAATTCAGTGGTGTAGTGTATTCACACTGTCACTTTTTCATCTTGAAGAACTTGAACTCTATACCCATTAATCACTAATTACCGCTCCTGCCTCCCCCCAGCCATGCAACCCCCTTCCCACTTTTTGTTTCTATGACTTTGATGACTTTAAATATGTCATATAAATGGAATAACAATACAGTATTTCGCCTTTGTGACTGCCTTGTTTCACGTAATGTCCTTGAAGTTCATCTCTGTTGTAGCACGTGACACAATTTCCTTCTCTTTAAGGACTGCATAATATTTCTTTGTATTAAATATGTCTATATCATGTTTTCTTTTTCCACTCATCTTCCAGTGGACAACTGGATTGCTTCCACCTTGAGGCTATTGTGAACAGTGCTGCAATGAGCACAGCTGTGCAAGTATCTCTTCAAAATCCTGCTTTGAATTCTCCCGACTATGTACCCAGAAGTGAGATTGATAGATCATATGGTAATTCTAGTTTTAGTTTTTTGAGGAAACTTCATACTGTTTCCCGCAATGGCTGCACCATTTTACACTCCCACCAAAAGTGCAAAATAGTTACAATATCTATGAGTCCTCACCAGCACTTGTTTTCTGTTCCTCTGAAATGGTTGCTCTGGCCCTATTTTGAAATGGCTCCTTTGAAGCCATTTTTCACAGCATTTGAAAGTTTCATGGACTTCAGGTAATTGGGTCTCAGTTTAAGAAACATATTGCCTACGTATTTTCCTATAACTTTCATGTCCCAGGAAATCTACTAAAGGCCCTTTAAAATTGTATGATATCAAAGAAAATATAAATAAATAGAAAGATAACCATTGCACATGGATTACAAGACTTAACATTGTTAAAATGTTTCTGCTACCCAAAGTAACACAGATTTAATGCAATCTCTATCAAAATTCCAATGATGTTTTTTTGCAGACATAGAGAAAAACAGCCTAAAATTCACATGGGATCTCAAGGGACCTCAAATAATCAAAACAGTCTTGAAAGGCAAATACAAAGTTGGAGGCCTCATTCTTCATTATTTCAAAGAATGCTGCACAGCAACAGTAAACAAGATTGTGTGGTACTGTCATAAAGACATCTACAGACCAGCAGAACAGAACAGAGAGCCCAGATAAATCCTCAATTATACGGCCAAATGATTTTCAACAAAGGTACCAAGACTATACAATGGGCAAGGACAATCTCTTCAACATATGATATTGGGAAAATTGAAAGTTGGGTAACTACACGTAGAAAAATGAAACTGGATCCTTATCTTATACTATGTACAAATATTAACTCAAAATGTATTAAAGACCTAAAATTGAGATCTACAACCACAAAACTCCTGGAAGAAAACATAGAGGGCATTTTTATGACACTGAATTTGGCAATGATTTCTTGGAAATGATACCAAAAACACAGACAACAAAAGCAAAAATAAACAAATGAGATGGCATCAAACTTAAAACTGTTATGCATCAAAAGAAGTATCAAGAGAGTGAAAAGGCAACCTATTAGTGGGAGAAAATATTTGTAAATTGTATATCTTGTGAGAGTTAATATTCATAATAAAACCTCCTCAATTCAACAACAAAAAATCCTGATTAAAAAATGGGCAAAGGACTTGAATAGAAACTTCTCCAAAGAATATATAAATGGACAAAAAGCATGTGAAAAGGTATTCAACATGACTGATCATCAGAGAAATGAAAAATTAAAACCACAATGAGTTAAGAATTCACACGTACTAGAATCTGGGGAGTCCTCGTTCCAAGTCTGCCATCTTTTGGCTTTCTCACCTTTAGCAAAATACTTTATCTCTCCCTGCCTTGACTTCCATTTTTTTAAAATAATGACATTGGATTAGCAACAATTTTGAATTATTCACCTACCAAAAATCTATATACTTCGTGAAGACAGGCCTCTCTCTCTGTCTCTGTCTCTCTCTCTCTCTCACTGCAGTGCCCCCAGTGCCAGGCCGTTAGACACGTTGGTGCTGAGTGACTAGATGAGTCATTAATTAATGACAATGATCTTTCTGTCCGAAGACATAAAACTAAAAAAGCTGTGTCCATTGTTAACCTAAAAATAAAAAGCCGAAATGAGAGGATGGCTACACTCAAGAGAACAGAAACAAGTGCTGGTGAGAACGCATAGATAGTGTAACTATTTTGCACTTTTGGTGGGAGTGTAAAGTGGTGCAGCCATTGCGGAAAACAGTATGAAGTTTCCTCAAAAAACTAAAACTAGAGTTACCATATGATCTATCAATAGTCGGGAGAATTCAAAGCAGGATTTTGAAGAGATACTTGCACAGCTGTGCTCATTGCAGCACTGTTCACAATAGCCTCAAGGTGGAAGCAATCCAGTTGTCCACTGGAAGATGAGTGGAAAAAGAAAACATGATATAGACATATTTAATACAAAGAAATATTATGCAGTCCTTAAAGAGAAGGAAATTGAGGGAGTGGGGTTATTGCATATATGCCAGCTTTTCTTCACGCCAATTAGGACACTGTTAAGACATCTATCCACGATTCTAAACACACCTGCTGCACTCGATGTGTATCTATTTTATAACTTTCTGAAAAATGAAGCACAGGACAGGACTTTGTCACACCTCAAATGATAATAATAGTAATAATAATAATATATATATATATATATATATATATATATATATATATATATATATATATTTTTTTTTAAAAGGACATTGTGAGAGATTTCCTAGTGACATATGTTAAAATCCCAGTAAGAACTGTTTGGATCACTTGAGTCCTCAATAAACTACCAACAGGAAACCCTTACTTCTTCCATATCTATAGGACCATGTCCACACAGAGCCATTTCTGAAAGGCAGCAGAGTGAAACGCAGGAGTACAGACACTGGGGCCAGAATGCCAGCCCATCCACTCACTCACTGTGTCACCACACGCTCCAAGCCCCAGGTTCCGTACCAACACAGTGGGGAAAATAACAGCTCGTATTCCATAGCATTGTTGGAAAAATTAAATGAATGAATAAATGCAAAGTACAGTTTCTCACAGTCCAACTACTCAGTCAATAATTATTACTGAACGAAGGAGAAAACATTAAGTGTATTTCTAATGTGAACACAGAAAGCAATCATCTATGCACAATGACTACAAAGCCAACTTTCCACATGGACTTGCTCCAAGATCTCCTAGACTGTTTATCATCTATACTTGTCCTTATTTGTAAAGATCATATTTTATGCTTCCTTTGTTTCCACACCATACACAGTGACTTAAGAATGAATGAAAAAATAAACACAGTTCTAAAGCGAAAGAAAGAACAGCTATTGGTGTTCTCAACATAGGAAATCGCTACCTGAATTTTAATATTTCTGCTATATTTACAAAGGGGATGTTTGAGGGTGTGGGGTCGGAGGGTGGGAATAGAGAAGTGAACACGGAAGACGTGAGGGCAGACATGTTTGGGGTCAGAAAAGAGGACGGGCCTTCCTTCCTTCCTTCCTTCCTTCCTTCCTTCCTTCCTTCCTTCCTTCCTCCCTCCCTTCCTCCCTCCCTTCCTTCCTTCCCCTTCCTTCTCTTCGCATTACCATCCTTCCCTGCTATTATTGTCTGTTCCTCCCAAATGCACATGTTGAAATGCTAACCCCCAAGAATGATTGTATCCAGAGGTAGGGCATTTACGAGGTGCTTAAATGATGAGGGTGGGGCTCTTATTAATAATAATAATGCTCCTATAAAAGAGCCTCCACGGGTTCCCTAGCCCCCCAACATGTGAGGACACAGCAAGAAGGAAGCAGCTATGAAGCAGGAAGAGGACGCTCACCAGAGGACACAACCATGCCGGTGCCCAAATCGGGGACTTGCAGCCTCCAGAACCGTGAGATGCTAATTTCTCTGGTTTATAAGCTACCCAGCCTGTGGTCATTTATGATAGCAGCTCGAATGGACTGTGACACTCCCTGTCTCCCTCCCTTCTTCTTGGCAGAAGCTAGAGGGTAATGGAGGCTGATTAGTTAAGAACGATCCAAAGAGAAAGTGATCCTGGGACAGAGAAGAACCAAAATGCCCAAGTAAATAGACACAACAATCATGTATAATTAAGATTTACAAGCCAGAGAAAAAAATAGGAGCCACACCTTCTCATCGCTTTTAGCTTAAAATTCCTTGAACAATGCGGTGCTTTATCCTTTAACGAGGCCTTTATTTTCTACTTTCCCTTTCTTAATAATCACTGTTACTCCTTTGCTCGCTTTCAACCCTAGTACAGCTATAAAAGCCAAGCAATTTACAAATAAATAAATCAATAATATGGAATTGAAAAAGACTTGATTCTGAATAATTAATAGAGGTGTTACTATAAGGGAAAAAAACAGTAATTCAACAGATGATTAAAAAAACATTAACCAAGCAGTGCTATGAATTAGGTGAGAAAAATGTTTTAAATTCTTTATGTTGTTGTTTCCAATTCATTACAGAGGGTTGGGAAATGCATCTCCTGGTTCATTATCAGTGGCACTGTCACTGGGACACCATTTCTGGCTGGCCAGTTGGCAATGTGCATCCAAAGGCTACAAAAAGGTCTACACACTTAGACCCTCCATTGCTCTTTCAGGGCGACATTTTCTAAGGGAATCATTAAGAACTTCTGCACATACTTATCTACAAGAAGGTTTACAAGGCTTTATTTTTATACTGGAAAATTAGAAACAATACAAATATCTGACAATGGGGGATTATTTAAATAAATGGTTATTAAGAACCATTTATTGGGAGAGTGATTAATGGCAGTGATGCTATTCATAATAGGTTGAGTACAAAGGGAGGTTATGAAGCACTGCATAATCCATGTGCCATTCTAATAAAACAAAAAATATGTGAGGACAGCTCCTTCTTTGATAAGGAAGGCTTTAGTATGAGACTTCAGTATGTGTGTACACACTTAGACCCTCCATTGTTCTTTCAGGGCGAAATTTAGTATGAGAACTTATTATACAGTTAGGTATGCTAAGGCAGGTTTTTTGTTTCCCCCAGAGAACTAAAATATGTATTCTATCCCTAATTATATCTAATCTTTCAGATATAATCTTGTAAAATATATTTCTAGCATTTGGGACACATAACTAATATTTGTTATTTTCCCGCATAATATAGCACGAGCGTTGATGGCATTACGGCCAAGCATCCAGCATACGAAGCTTCAATTTTCCTGAGCTTCACAGTTTTCCAATTAAATTTGTGACCAACATGGTGTATGGTCAGTATCAACACTTTTACCTTTTTTTCTTTTCCTTCATTTTTATACAATGAAGACCAAGTGTCTATAATATTAAATAATGTGCAAAGACCGTGATACTGAAAAGGTTGGCCAGTGGGCCAGCAGGCGGCATCCTGACACTATAGTCTGAAAGGTCTGTGCATCAGCAGAAACATCATGTTTGCGTTTGGGTTGTGAAAGGGAGTCTGGGGTCTTCCGAATGATGTTCAAGCAGAGGATGAAAATTAAATGAAAAAGCTGAGAATCATCTCTATATTGAGCACACCAGTCAGGGTCCATCAATGTTTTTTTACAAATAGAATTTAATATATGAACTAGTTCAAGAGAAACTGGAGCACTGGAGAGGCGGAGAGCAACATCTGGGCATCACAATGACAGTAACAACACTGAGCAGCTGCAGCCCTTAGAGATGGGGTGACCAAGAAGTGAAATTGCAATATCAGAACTGAGAAGCCCCAAGGAAACCCCAGGGACCTAGGACTTAGAATTGTGAGGAAAGGCCCTTCCTTGGCTGGTACTGGTACCTTCAGAGTTTGGGGGAGGTTCCACAAACCTGAAACCCACAGCCCTCAGGAAAGGGAGCATGAGTTTCATTCTGGGAGTGTGGGAATAATATGGGATCAAATACCAACTGATACAGGAATCAAGGGAGAGCCCTTGATGAGATGCAGTTGAGAGAATAATAAGAACAGATAAAAAAGCAATTCCCTTTTCCATCCTTCCACCTTCCAGCTTTCCTCTTACTCTCCCAGCCTACAAGGGGACCAAAAGCAAAGGAGGACTACGTTTGCAGTCACGGCCAGAGCATCACAAAGCAAGGTATAGGAGAGTAGGTTTGGAGTTGAGTGAGGAGTTAAAATATGTATGTTTTTGATAATTGTAATTTCATTCCTTTGTTACCCCAGCCCATAAATGTGTGTGTGCATGTGTGTGTAAATATAAGTATATATAATATAATATAATTATATATATTTTATATTTACACACACATGCACACACACAAAAAAGAAGACCCAGTAATGCACCAACATGCTACCAGTACTTAGTTATTACTAGACGGTAAGAGAAGATTATGAAAGATTTAATTCTCTTGGTGCTTTCCTTCATTTTCCAATTCTACAAAAAAAAAAGTCATAACAATTTTCTAACCTTATACAAAAGAGCTGACCTCTGATTAAAAGAATGTTAAATGATATCACGTAACATTTGGATTTGAAAGCTTCTGGTATATTTGAGGGCTTTTTAGAATGAAATTTCTTATTGAGACTAATTTCCCTAAGAGCATCAAGACTAAAAGGCAAACCCCTGTTTACCCAGCTACACAATGCCTAACGCTAGCACACGGGAGTAGTCTCCTCTGTTTGAACATGATCATGGTTTTATGAAATAGGCTAGCACAGGGTTTAAATGAGGTCACTAGATCAAAACCGAGTATTAATCGAGTGGTTAATAATTTTGACAGCACTACTCACAATGAAATAGGGTAAACCATTACTACAGAAATAAACATTCTCCAAACATTAAAACTTAACAATAACCAACGCTGTCTCCGTCTGCTTCTGCATCTTGTTTTCCCTCTGACCTCATGACTGTGCTCATCATCCTCACGACCCTCACTGACATCACCACCTCCACCACCACACCTGTCATTTACTGAGCACGTACTGCATGCTGGGTATGTGTTATACGGTTACCTGATTTCACTTCTCACAACCATCCTCCATGATTTGTGCTATCATTTCCATTTTGAGTTCAGAAAATTGAGCCATTAATGGTTTAACTATCTTTCCTAAGACTATCAAAGCAGTAAAAGCAAAGCCAGGACTCCAAAGGAGGTTAACTGCTTCAGGGTGTAACGTTAATATAGTAACATGATATTAACCAATGTCAGGTATTATATTACTAACAAATGTAAATTGAATTATAATATTAATCACTTCAAGGTAATATAGTAATCAATTCTAATACCAATTATTTATTTTGTTATTGTGTTACTTCATCTGCGGTTCATATATCTAAAAGAGCTTAAATTCCAAAAATAGACTGTAATACCTTCAATTATTCCTCCCACTACTGTATATTCTTTAAATTACAAAATAGCTAGTAATTTCCCAACACTAATCAAAATAGGAGATTTTCATGTATTAAACATACCTTTTTACGGAGAGTATTAAATGCCAACTAATTTACTTCAAATGATTATTTACTTAAAACACTGAACCCTAATATGTTCAGGGAAAAGTCTGTCTCTATTGTGCATGACCAGACCTGCAACTGAAAGTGCCTCTGGTCCGCTAGTGTTTTGTTTTTGTTTTTTGTTTTTTTAAATTCTATTTTCAGATACTGGTAGTTTCTTGAGGCTGTATGTCAGGGCTGGGATGTTTGCATTATTTTGACATAAGTGGTGCCACTCTTCCATCCTGCAGCCACCGAAACCAATCACTGACTCATTTACATTCGTCTCATTTTTTATTTTAGAATCTATCAACATGTGCGGCTTCTGGGCTGGGGAACCTGTGGAGGTGCTGGGAGGCTGGAGAGCTCTCACTCACCCCACACGTTTTCCTAGTATTTTCTTCCATTTGGGTGCTCTGGGGTTATAGCCTTTATAATAAACTGGTAACATACCGGTGGAAATAAAAGCCTGTTTGGAGACAGTCTTGACGCCAGAACAAGATGGCAACATTAGAGGCTCCTAGATTTCTTTCCTCCCAAAACACTCCAAAAGTACTATAAATGGCGCGCGCGCGCACGCATACACACACACACACACACACACACACAAAGTACTATACATGGCAAAATGCCTTCTGAGAGACATCCAGAAACCAGCTGACTCCTATGAGCATATATACAATGGAAGATTATTCAGCCTTAAAACGGAAGCAAGTTTTAACATATATTACACTACAGATGAACCAAAGAACACTATGCTAAGTGAAATAAGCCAATCGCAAAAGAACTATTGTATAATTTCACATATCTGAGGTACTTAGTCAAAATGATACAGAAAGAAAGTGGAATGGTGGTTGCCAGGCACTGGGGGAGGCAAGACTGGAGAGCTACTCCTTACTATGCATATGTAGAGTTTCAGTTTTAAAATGAAGAGTTCTGGAAATGGATGATGGTGATGGGTGTACGCCACTGTGAATGTATTTAATACCAATGAGCTGCACACTTAAAAAGAGTTAAGACGGTAAATTTCGTGTTATGTTTATTTTCCCATGATAAAAACAAAAAATTGGAAAAATATCAAATTCACCTTTTGACATGTCCATCTAATTCAAAGGAATACTGTGAAAATCAATGATCCTTTATTTAATGATATTCCCTTGAAAACTATAAAAATCATACACTTTCAAAGTGATATTATTTAAAGAAACATTTTTCTCAAAAGCTAATTCTTCTATTAGGTTTTAAATTTTTAAAGAAGGGTATAGCAGGTACCCACTCATGATGAATTTGAGTTGGTACAGGAGACAAATTCTTAGAGCTGGCCTGGGATCTTCTTTAAAATAGGACACCGTGAAGTGTGACCTACCACCTTTAGCCTGCACGACCTTTTATTCCATAGTATATATCACCTTTTAACATCCAACATACTTATGTCATAATTATATTTATTATGTTTGTTTCTTCTGTTAAGCTCCACAAGGGTAGATATGTTTGTTGACTGTGTTCACTGATATAAGCCAAGTACCTGGAGCAATGCCAAATGAAGTAATGCCATAAAATAGGTATAACAGCAGACATTACTGATTTGGACAATATTTATCTACCCCAAGTAGACAGTAGATATCAACCAGTTACATAGGGTAACACATAAAAGCCACCCTTCATTCAACCCCAAAGAAGTTGTTTCCAGGCAGATTTTTTTTTTTTTTATCTGTCTGAAATGCATGGTAGATGGATCGGCAGTTCTTTAATTATTTAACAAATATTTATTAAGCACCTACTATGTGCTAAGCATGCTTCTAGGTGGCTTCCTTGATGGCATTCTCTCTGGCTGAACCTGAGTATGGAGTCATAGGTCGCTACCACTAATGGAGCAGAGTTACATTATAAGACAAAATTTCCCAGGTCCACACGACCACTTTGATAAGATAATTGAACTAGTCACATCACATAATGCTGCCTAAGCCCAATTCCAGTCCAGGTAATAGAATGCAGCAAAAAGCCCGAATGCAGGTCTTTCCTAAATACCAGGAAGGAAGCCAACTATACCTAGACTTATCCAGGCTGTAGCTATGGTCCTAGTTTTGTCAATATCTTTCAAAGGAAACCAAGTTGCTGCCCAATGAATAGCCATTGAATGAGAAAACTCTATCTTGTAATGGTTTTCCTCAATGCTCCCGACCATAGAATCAGCGGCCTTTAATGGTAGCTCATTTACTTAATGCAGTATTCAAAGAAACTGCTGTCATAAGGAGCTTTCAGATTCCATGTACTCAATAACATGCTTTTCTGTTTGTACATTAGCAATGGCATGAAACAGAATCTAACACATTTCAAACCTCCAGGGCTGTATGTCTCTTTTTTTTTTTTGCCTCATTTATTTTCCTGATTTATTCTTGTGCTTTCATGCCCTTAGTTTCCTCCCTTTAGTCTTCAAACATCTAATTGCCATGTGTTCTGATGGATAAGCCCTTGGCTGTGGTCCCCTGTTCTTAGTAATAGAGGCTCTTCCCTTTATCATTCTTTTTACAAAGGAGATTTTCTTCATCAAATGATCTTTGCACTCATCTTTTCCTAACTCTTATATCTGCTTCACTAAATGATCGCCTAGCTCCGCTTCTAGTTCTTCAATTCTATGACATTTGTGCACGACAAAAACTAAGGAAGTCATAGAATTCATCACGCTTCTCTAAATTTTTTAACATCACAGCCTGCTTTTTCATTTCAGTGATGTTTTGCAGTCAATTTGCCTTTAGAGTTTCCTCACAGAATCATTTCCAATGACCAAAGACTTCTCAGTTTTCAAAAGAACGGAACATCTGTGTCCCTGGCAAGTATACTCCATAACCTTAACAGTAGGTGTTGAGAGAGTGAAAACTTTTCGTGTATTGGATGTTAAAGGAGGCAAATAGATGGACATGATAGCCCCCTTCTGCCTGGCTGAACCCATGGCAGACAGTGCCAGTGGCTCTGAGAACAAACTTCCTGTTAGGGAGAAAGTAGTAGAACATGGTTCCTGCAGAATACTTTTACCAAGTAGGAGGTTTCAGGAAACCACCCTTGATGGATGTGATGAGGGTACCGGAAACTGAACCTCAGAAATGGCCCACGTCTTCCTTTAAGACCTGCTCTTTTATTTGTTTCCATGGACCATATCACATTCTAACATAATATAAAACCTAGTTATTTTGTTTATTAATTTTTGTCCCTCCTGCTAAATATAAGCGTCACGAGAGCAGGAATCTTTGTCTGTCATGTTCATCAATGTATGACAGGCACCTGGAATAACGCCAGGCACACAGGAGATGCTCACAAAATATGTCTAATGAAGAAATGAATGACGTCTTCTTCCATCAGCATCCAATCTCAGGGCCAGGCCAGAGTGGAGTGAGGCAACTAGGATACAAAATTTGAGGAGGCACCCAGTGTCAGGGCCGGCACTGCACTAGCACACCCATAACGGGGTGAGAGGGCCTCCTTAAATTGTGCACCCCAGGCCCCTCACCTGCCTCTCCCCTAATCCCGGCTCTGAGAATCATTATTGCTATAAACAGATTTCTCACCACACCTTGTACCTGCAGACCCACCATCACTGCAGGGTAGGAGAGTAGTGATCTGGGAATTTCATTTCTAATGAGCTACTTGGTCATTATGACACAGTTTGATTTGCAAATCATTGCTTTAAATTAAGCAGCATTGCCAAGATACATTTTTCACTAAATGATCTGGCCAGTTTCTTGTTCATCTCATTCAAGGCCCTTCATGACTATTCTATAGCTCAGCTTTCTCCTCTTCTCCATAACAAAATTCTGATGGTAGTAAACCCTACTATATTTCATATATGTGTGTGTTTTCATACATGTATGTCTTTTCTAAGTCTCGGGAGCTGCTCGAAGAACTTTACTGTATATAACACACCTAACTGTCATACACCGCCATGTGATATGTACTGTCATTATTCCATTTACACAGGAGGAAACTGTGGCAGAGGTTAAGTTACTTCATCTGTGGTCACATAGCTAGTAAGGGCCGATTCAGGATTCAAACCCACACAGCCTTGCTCCAGAGAATATGTTGTAGACAGAATGCTCTCAACATTCTAGCTAAGAGGAAGCTGTTTTCATCCAAGTCCTAGATCCTCTCACATTTGTGTATTTGGCTATTCTCTTTATTGTGAAACCTTTTCCAGTCACTCCTCTACCAAAAACCTTTCTATTGAAATCACACCCATTCTTCATTACACATGTAGAATTCCATTTCCTCCATGAAACCATCTTTAAACACCCCAGTGTGAAGCACCCTCCCCTCTCATGTAACTTGATTTGTCTGTTGTTCTGTCTATATTCGATTGTGGTGCAGAACTAACCAGATACGATTAAATATATTTAAATACAGACCCTTATTAAGCCTTATTTCCTTTTTCCCATTGTCCTTTTCTATCATTAAAGCACTGGCCTTACCGTTCTATACACATTGCTCCTGGACAAGGAAAAAACATCATGAAGAGAAAAAAAGAAGTAAATTCTTGGCTTCTGAGTTTCAAAAGTCTAGTGCATTTTCCTAGGAGAGAACAAAAATTGCTCATGAACACAGGCCATTGATTTGGGAAAACTTTAGATGAGTAAAGGTCAGAGTTAATCTGGCTGACTCTCCATTCCACCTGTAAGTTCCAATTTATACCAAATTGGATAAGAATTTCCAATTAGGATGAAGAGTAGAGGGGGACAGGGAATGAATAGAGATTTTAGGTCCATGTAAAAGGGGAGGCAGACAACAAATGAGGATGTGACAAATGCATATGAGTTTAGAGAGAGAGGAGGGCAGAGAATACCTGCAGAACAATCCCAGGCTAGAGTCCAAGAAAGCAGCGGAACACCCAAGAAAAGCTGGTGGCTGTATATCACGCAGCCAGTCAGAGCACGACTCAGGGGCAACAAAATGACCAACTTGTCCCAACGTAGCCTAAAACCAGACAGTCTTAGAGAGCATTGCAGATGCTTTCTTAGTCCAACGTGGCATGTAAGCAGCAGGATGATCTCACATGCCCAAAGCAGTTTGGGGAGAGCTCACAGAAAGCTGCACTTGAATGGGATGAAGGGTGATTCAGCACGTCTTGAATGGACAACAGACCACGTGGCAACAAGAGTATCATGTATATATCATCATACACAGATTATGACCAGGCCCTTGTCACCACCAGCCATGATCCCAATACCTCAGAACTCTCACAATCACCCCGTATTTATAGCTTCCCTTCACACCACAATGTTTCCCTTATGATCAACTCCCTAGAATAAGCCCTGGCATAGGAAGTGCTCAGTAAGTATTTGTAAATGACTGAAAAAAGTAGAATGAAGCTCACAAATCTGGAACTGGATATTTTTGCTAAACACCCTCCAGCAGCCCTACTAGTCATCAGAGTGGCCAATTAGAAGAATTTAGAGGTGGATGGTTCTATCACAGCTCTTTATTCCCTGTCTAATCACAGATGTTTGGCACAGGTCAAAAACACCCCCAAGTCCTGTGTGAATTCTGAACATAGCAGTAATGGACACAGTAAAGAAAGCACATGGGAGACGTGGCTGTTTTAGTTTGGTTTGTAAAAACCACACAGTCCACTGAGTTCTTAAAAGATTCACAAAAGAGGTGACATTTGTTGAGGTTCTGCCAGAGAGGGCCTTTGTGAATTTGTTAAAAGTAAATTACTGTTTCCTTGGGGAAACTCAGATGCTGGATTATCCTTAACTCCAGGTTAATTTGTACGTATCAGACAACTGTAGGCCTTCATTTTTGATCAAGGGCAAAAAACAATATCAATGTGTAGATTTTTTTTTAATGGGACTACACAGCTGAATAATGAAGATACAAAAACATGAAAGGATGGGGAAATGGACACAATATAATAAAGCAAGTCATTTTACTGTCTGACCACTACTGTAGAAGTAGTTTGCATCAAAAGACTTAGATTTCAATTATTTTACAGTCGAGAAAAGGCAGAAATTGACTTTTAAAAAAGATATATAAAAAGTAAGTACCCATAGGGAATTTCTTGAGTGATTATTTGAAGGTTTATAATAGAACATAAGAATATTGGCGTATTTATCTCAAACCCAGTATACTTTGTGCATTTGTTTTTATAATTAGTCCTCACAAATAAATGAGATTTAGAATCCATTGTGTAAGCACTCTTGCTAGCCTCTGCATATGTCATATTTGCTAACAGCCACATGGCCAAACTCAGTATCAAGCAGCAGGGAAATAGATTCTGACCCTTTAATGGGAGAAAGTACAGTCACATTATAAGTAAACACAGGCATAGGAAGGGATGATGAATTAGGACCATTAATTTAACAAGTCCATCAAAGTCATTAATCAGATGACCATATATGAATGGGTCGGTTTCTGGATTCCCTAGCTTGTTCTCTTTACCTATTTGTTTGACTCTTGTGTCAGTATTCTACTGTCTTAATTACTATAGTTTTATGATAGGTATTGATATCTTGCAATGCATGTCTTCCAGTTTGTTGGTATTCATAATTGCCTTGACTATTTTTGGCCTTTTGCATTTCCAAATAAACTTAAGAACCAGTTAGTCGATTTGCACAAAAATATCTGTTGGGATTTTGGTTGAGATATCATTGAACTATCAATGTTGAATTTTACCTGAGCTCTGTGCTCCTGGAAAACAGCAAAGGTCAAGAACTATCTCCATCCCGTGTTCTGGGAAAGAGCTTACTGCAAAGGACTACCTTTCCTCGTATGACTGAGAGGAGATTCACAGATGCCCACCTTGTTTATCCGTGACAAGTCCAGACACAGATCCTCCAAATTCCCATTGTCTGCCTCAGAGATGATCAGCTTCGCGCTCACTCACTAATCTACACAAAATGCCTAATAACTTGACTTAACTAAGCAGTTACTCAGGCTTCTCTCCTCCCGCCTGACCTTTGAACTTTGACTTGCCCCTAACATTAAACAAGTAGAGCAAAGGACTTATATATATGTAGAACAAAGAACCCCCAACAACCGACAACACAGAAAAACATTCCCTGAACAACTCTCTGACAAGGGTACTTGGCTCATCTTACCTGCTTGCCCCACTCCCTCACACCTGGTCCTGTCTAGTCTTGTTTACTTCTCACTATAAAAGAAAAAGCCTTTTCTGCCTGACCTTGGAGATGCTTGTATATGTTATGGTTGAGGTGGACCCCATTGCAATCGTACCCCTCACACCACTGCAATCATTTTTTTTCTCCTTGATTTAATAAATAGTTTGAATCAAGTCTTTCCTCATCTAAATGTGGATTCGTTTTTATTTCACAAACCTACGGGTCAATTTAAGGAGAATTAATTTCTTTACAACATCAAGTTTTCCAGTCCATGAATAGGGTATAGCCTTCTACTTATTTCTGTCTCCCTTAATTTTTCCAACGATGTTTTGTACTTTTCAGCAGTGAGATCATGCATCTTTTTCTTTAGTTGCATTCCTAATTAGTAGATGCTTTCTGACACTATTGTACATAGCACTTTTAAAAAATTCATTTTGTAAATGTTTGTGGCTGGAATATACATTGATCGTGTGCATCTAGTAACTTGACTAAAACCACTTATTAATTATAAGAGTTTGTCTATGGATTACTTTTTATTTTTTATATCTGCAATCATGCTATGAAGGTGACAAATTCATTTTTAACTTTCTAGTCCTTATGTTTTCTATTTTGTATTATTGCACTGGCTAGGACCAAATAATACAATGCTTAAATGCAACAGTGATAGCTAGTGTGCATATCTCATTCCCTATCTTAGGGTAAAAGCCTTCAACAGTTCACCATTAATATTATATTTGCTACAGTTTGTTTGTGATATATATATATATATATATATATATAATCAGATTAAGAAAATTTTCTTTGCAGGTTAAGAGTGTTTATCCATTATTACCAAATACTTTTGGGGGAAGGGCTAGAATATATTCATAGAGGTAAAAATTGAGGTATCCTTAATTGATTCTTTAGAGATCATGTGGCAAGGAAGTTGCTTCAGTTCCAACCCCAATATTCTGAGTATCTGCTTTATCATCTACTTTTCTCAAAAAAAATATGTCTCCTTGTGTTTTTTTATGTGTGTGCATGTTTAGCAACTGTAGCATCGTATGAAAAAGATGTAACTTACCAGAAAATCAGTAGCTTACTAATAATATCCATCCATCGAGCTGGCGAGATGAAATAAGTCACTATCTTGATGGAGGCTGATTTGTAAATATTCATGAGAAGCTTAATGACACGCACATCACCGGACGCTAAGATGTTTTCTTAGAAGTGATATTTTTAGGTGCCTAATCCAATAAGTATGCAACTATATATGTGGAATAAGATTTACTGAAGTATTGTTTTTGATAACAAAATAAAAAAGAAAGTGAACTGGGCCGGCCCGGTGGCTCAGGCAGTTAGAGCTCCATGCTCCTAACTCTGAAGGCTGCCGGTTTGATTCCCACATGGGCCAGTGGGCTCTCAACCACCAGGTTGCCACTTCGATTCCTCGACTCCCACAAGGGATGGTGGGCAGTGCCCCCTGCAACTAAAATTGAACATGGCACCTTGAGCTGAGCTGCCACTGAGCTCCCGGATGGCTCAGTTGGTTGGAGTGCATCCTCTCAACCACAAGGTTGCCGGTTTGACTCCCGCAAGGGATGGTGGGCTATGCCCCCTGCAACTGGAAACGGCAACTGGACCAGGAGCTGAGCTGTGCCCTCCACAACTAAGACTGAAAGGACAACAACTTGAAGCTGAACGGCACCCTCCACAACTAAGATTGAAAGGACAACAACTTGACTTGGAAAAAAGGCCTGGAAGTACACACTGTAACCCAATAAAGTCCTGTTGCCCTTCCCCAATAAAATCTTTAAAAAAAAAAAAAAATCAGGGCCCGCCCCGTGTCTCAGGCGGTTGGAGCTCCATGCTCCTAACTCTGAAGGCTCCCAGTTGATTCCCACATGGGCCAGTGGGCTCTTCATCTCCTCGAGTCTTGCAAGGGATGGTGGGTTCCGCCCCCTGCAACTAAGATTGAACACGGCACCTTGAGCTGAGCTGCCGCTGAGCTTCCAGATGGCTTAGTTGGTTGGAGCGCGTCCTCTCAACCACAAGGTTGCCGGTTCAACTCCCGCAAGGGATGGTGGGTTGTGCCCCCTGCAACTAGAAACGGCAACTGGACCTGGAGCTGAGCTGCGCCCTCCATAACTAAGACTGAAAGGACAACAACTTGACTTGGAAAAGTCCCAGAAGTACACACTGTTCCCCAATAAAGTTCTGTTCCCTTTCAAAAAAAAAATGAATAAAAAAGAAAGTGAACCAAATACTTAGCAATAAAGGAATTAATAAATACAACTACCATATTCATTTCCAAATATGGTATCAGTACATTAGATTAAAAAAAAAAGAACAAGACTGCACATATGGCATAAAATCATTTTCGCTAAAAAACCTATTTGTATATGCATGCATATTTAACGTGTAAAAGTACATATAAAAAGGTTAGGAGTTAACATCTAATAAACCTCACATGTCTACAATACATATAATTATATATGTGTTAAAAATAGCACCAAAATGAAGTGATGATGATAGTAAGAAATAATATTGTTATTCACAGGACAACAGATTTTTGTTCCTATTTTGATTCTGAAAGATTGGCATTTGTTAGCCTAAGACTGCACTTTGGCCTTGATTAAAATATTCATTTTTGAAAACAGCGACTGATCCATTGGACCCTTTTGGGAAATATTAAGAGTGTGAAATTTTAGATACTACTAAAAACTCAAGCAATATATATTGACAATTGTTAATAAATTCAATTAACTGTGGTCTCTGATCTCTGCTATACCACCAAGCTGTCAGAATAATGATGACCACTTGCTAAATATGTATATATCCTGACACTTGACAAGTATTTTGCACATATTGCTACACCCAGCATTCTGTAGGCGAGGAAAACTAAGGCTCTGACGGGTAGCATTTATCGTTTACCTACAGAGATAGAATTACATCAAGGAATTCACTTACAGCATTTGTAGTATGTATACAACAAGTGAAAGAAAATTTCCCTGAGCTGTGTATGTATAGAGAGGCATACCTCTCTAATTTGTAAAAGGGTTTGCTGTGACCACTTTCGTATTTGTCTATTCCTGTTTTGAGAGTACAAAGAACTAAGCTTTTGAAACGCCAGTGATTAACTGACACTATAACAGAACAGGGTGAGCTACTTCCTTATGAATCTTCCCTGTGCATGCTGATGCCCTCGAAGCATTATCACAACACCCTTCTCTTCAGTTACTATTTAGACAAAGGGTACATAATTCACACGAAGCCCTCCCAAACCTTAATACCATTGCTTTTCTCTGTCTCTTGTCAAGTTGGTCGATGTTCCACATTGAACAAATATTGAATACCGAAAAGACTGCCCTGCCAAACTAATCGACAGTGACAAGAAGCAGATCACCAGGTGCCTGGGATGGGAGAAGGGTTTAGGGGAAAGGGGGTGGACTGCAAAAGGGCTTCAGGATTCTTCACGGGGTGATGGATGGAAATGTTCTCTAACTTGATGGTAGTGTTAATTTCATCCATGTAGACATCTGTCAAAACTGAATTGTACCAAGTAAACAGAAGCGGTGCACTGTATATAAATTACACCACAATAAACTTGATTAAACAAACTTCTTAAAAATTGGCATACCATGACCTCAGGAGAACATAATGACCAAGTAGCAACTCTCTTTCTCTTTCCGTGTTTTCTGAAGCTTAAATTTACAGTTTCTCTGGCTCAATAAGATAGACCCCAAAGCTACTTTTTAGACCATCAGTGTATATTCCATTTTAAATATCCCCACAATTGAGAAAAGATTATTCAGAACTGATTCATTTTTGCTTGTGTTAGAGCTGGCATTCAAACATCTGTTTGTAGTTTATATCATTGTTTAGAGAAAAAAACTAAGGTCCAGGTATTTTTTTAAAGCTTCATCCTTGACAATTTGTCACCTTATAATTACGCAAAGCTGAAGGCAAATAAAGAAAAAAGAGAGTGGAGAAATAATATGTTTTTGGTGGCAGACATATTTAGTCTGAAAAACACAACAAAAAGTAATGGACATTTTTTCACATAACAAAAGCTATTGCTAGAATCATTTGCAGCCGACAGCACAGGGTAAAGAAAGCCCTCAGATTTCTAAAGGATTGTGAAATTAGTATAATCATTACTTTATATTGCAGGTAAGACATTCCAGAGCATTAAAGAATACACACATAGAACTCTACACCTCTCCCCACCAAAGTAAACAAAATAGGACACATCATTTCTTAAAAACAAAACAAAACAAAACAAAAAACCATACACACAAATAACTAAAACATTAGAACTAGAATGAAATTAGGATTGCAAAAATGGAACACAGCTTGCTATGGTATAAAAAGAATTTTTTTTTTGTCTTTTCAAGATTCTTATCTCCTGGCATATTTTAAAAAATGGCATAAGGTTTTTTGGAGGTATTCCTTATGTATTTTTTCTTTCCATTCTTACTATCTAAAGTATATTGACATTTGAACAAAGCTCCTAAGTAACTCCATGTATTTTGTCCATAGAATTTTCTCTAGCATATTAAAATATAAAAACTAGAAATTTTTGCCTGGCTTGAGCTGACTAAATAAGAGAATGCACAATGACATTCTAAGTCTATGAATGCAGTAGATTCAGCCATGCTGTCAGCAAGCGCGGAACCCACCACCACAATTCAAGTCATTAACTGAATTCCATACTCCACCACACTAAGCGAAAGCCAAGAGAAATCAAAAAGACTACCACCAGCTTTCAGAAAGCAGTTAATCTGGCATGGGACAGTAATTCTACTTATTCTATGCCAGTCAAGCAACTTTTCTTACTTATTCCAAAAACAAGACAAATGATCTACAGTAAAAGAGCCACATGAATGCTTATTTAGGTAAGAATGTGTCCATCTGAGATGAGTACCAATCTTTTCCAACTACAAGCACAGTAACTTTGAATCCTTAAAATATAATGTTATTTACCCTCCTTATTATTGATTAGCACCCTCAAAATTATATTCATTGAGCTTCATAGGAAGTCTAAATAACAGCATATGTTTCTGAGCCCACGACTTCCAAGTAAATTTATTTCTATTCTTCTTCCATACAAAAGTAGTTACTGACTTGCTTTTTAGTTTTTCCAAAGGTGAAACCAGAAACTCCTTGTTGCGTTTTACATTCCACTGAGTGACAGTCTCTTGGAATGATACGTTTTCCTAGGTGAATTATTACATCTCTGGAGAACATTCTTTGCAGGAGGACAAGAATCTGAGGAAGGAGAACTGGCTCTGTGTGAAGAACAGAAATGGGACTATATTGGTGGCAAAAACCTAGTGTAGTTGGTGATTTGGTAGACATTAATACACAAAAAATAATTTTTTCTGAACAGAATGTCCTCAAAACATAAGAGCCAGATGCATTTGTAAATTTTTCCTCCATTTCCTCAGTTGACTTTATACAACTTGCTTTACTACTGTGTTTCTCTACATTCAAAACTGATTGACATGCATAGTAAGCCCTTAAAAGAAAGCCTATGGATTAGGAAAATTTAGAATTATACACCTAATAAATACTTAGTAATGAAACCTATTTACAATTCACCTTAAGTATTCTTTGTTATTTTTATAGTGTCTTTCCCCGACTCACCCCCAAAATCCATTCTAGGCTACTGATTATGTCGGTATTACTGAAATGTCTTCGTCTCTCTTCAACTGCTTTTATACTCTTGCTTCATTTCAAACATCCTCTCATAACGAAATCTTACTCTTTTCCTGTACTCACTTATCTCTCCCAGTAGGTGCACCATTCTCGCCCAACTAATCACTTTCTGATCCTTTCAACTCTTACTCCAAATCCCTAACAATAGGTATTTCTGAAGAGTCCATTTTCAGCCATACCATCCTGTCTTCTCTATGAAAGCTAGTCTGTTCTTACAACCTCAACTGTTATCTATGTCCTTCTGGAACTTCAGATGAGAAACCATGAAGTTTTGACATTTTTTCCTTCCAACTACTCACATACGCATTATAAAGTCCCCTTGGTTGGTCCTTCAAAGAACTGCTGTGATCTTGTTCTTCCCATTTTCCCCACCATAGGCACCATAACCTCTACTATGCTGTCCTCTAACACTAAAATGACTTTAGAAATTCCGAAATTTCAGACTCTGAATTACATTTCTGTTTGTGTCTCATGCCTGAATTATCACAAACCTCTTGGGTGACAAAACCAATTGTGAAAAATAGAGGTAGATCCGAAAGGCATGTCCAGTCCCAGGAGCAAAGCCTGACTCGATGAGGTGGTCAGTCGGAAGCCATTGTACTAGTATTTACTGCAAGACCTCAGTGTTCTGAACCTAGAGGTTTACAGAAAAGCCAGGCAACAGAGGAATCTAGGTGGAATATGACAAGGGCCTAGGCAAGGACGCTTGATAATCATACTTCCATTATTGCTTCATTGATCTCTTTGCCCTACTCAGAATTCATCTCTCATATCGCCACCCAGAGGCATTCTACTTGCTCTGCTATGCACACCCGTCACTCACCTACATCTATCCCCCGGCCACATGGAAAGCCTTTTCTCTCCACCTTATTTATTTACTTTTTTACACCTCATGGCCTGTGTCAAACCTTATCCTCCTCCAGGGTACTTTTACAGAAGCAATACAGGTAGCCTAGAGGTAGAATGCCTGGGTTCAAAAGTTGGCTCCCTTCACGCCCTACGCTTTGGTGTTGGGCACATTACTGAACTTCCCTGAGCTTCTGAGTCTTCCTCCATAAAAGAGGGACACGAGAACTACAGAACGCACAGGGTAACTCTTAAGTATTCAATCAGATGATCCATGTGAAAAGCTGAACCCCTAGCCTCGCCCAGAAGATGAGCTCAGTTCATGCTACCCATTATCATCAGCACTGTTGTTTCTCTCCACACCCCTGGGTGCGTTGTTTTACTTCTATGATGTGGTAGAACACATCCAAATTTCAAAACATCCTGGTACTTGTTCATCCAAATTTAGGCGTCCACTAGTTAATTTCTGTACACAGATCTTGCTTTGCCAGCTAGAATCAAAGCTTTAAGGACACAAACCATGTTCTCAATTCTTTGTTCCTGCTACTAAAAACATTATTATCGGTGTTGTTAGTAAGAACAGTCACTGTCACCACTTATTTAATGACTACTATGTATACATTTGTATTAGGAATTGTGCTCATTATTGTTCATACATTTTTCTCAGTCAATCATTCACATAAGCGAACACTGCCCGATCGCAGTCACCATCTCCTTTCTAGAGGTAGGGAAACAAAAGCAGAATGGGTTGTAAAACAGAGGGTGGTGCACAGAACAGGGGCTTTCATGCTCTTACAAGGTAGTTCTGTACCCTAGAGAAAGCCAAGGACAGACTCGCATGGTCTACAATGCATCCCATCAACATACATTGTTTAATAGCTGGCTTTGTGATACCACTGTGCCAGGTACTACAGCTAGACAGACACGTAAGACGTGCTCCCTGACCTGGAGAGGCTTATGGGTTTAGCTGGCAGAGCAAGAAGTTAACCAAACAGTGAGAACATTTTGACAGTCACATTAGATCCCTAAAGCTATGGAAACACAGAGGACAAATTGGGAAAAGGTAAAGGTAGATGCGCAACGCATTCTACGTGGGAGAAAAAAACACATGCAGAGGTGAGGGCAAGGGTGGGAAGGGCACACTAATGCATCGTAGTCAAGCACATAAAAGATCCCATGTGAAATATATGGAAATCAGTGGTGATGAGTCTGAAGATGAAAGAAAAAAAAAGAAGTGTTTCATGTCCCATGCAAAGACATTTGGCCTTTCATTGGTGACGGGAAATCCAGAAGGGTTTTAAGCAGCTGGGGCTGGGGGAGCCATGGATGACAGAAGAAGGCAATGGTATGATCCGATGGGACTCTAGAACCAAGCACTGTCCGAAGACATTTGGAAGACAGATCGCAAGGGGCAAGTTTGGAGTCTGTTGTGTTATTCTAAGAGAGAAAGGATGATGTCCTGATTCAAAATACTCGCAGTAGGAAGAAAGACAATGGGTTAGATGAAAGAGAATGGATTATTTCAGGAGGTAGAAATAATGACTGACATCATCAATTGACCATGAGCTTGAAGGAGGAATCTAGGAAGAGGCCAAATGTTTATCTCGGAATATTCTGCTTTCATCTACAGATTCTATCTCGGACTAACTTTGCGGTTATTGTGCAGTGTTAATAACAATAATGCTTGAACAAACCAAGAGAGCCAACGGTCTCCTATGATGACCATCCCTGTACTTTGCTCTTGGAAACGTTTATGGAATAACTTCAATTCTTAAAACAACCGCAAAGCTTACCCAGGACTCCAGAACACTACAGCACAGATGGCCCAGGAGGGTCTGGTTCCTGCCCATGTCTCTTGCTCCATCTCGTGCCTCCTCATACTTCACGGGCTCCAGCTGCAGTGGCTACTGTTTGTTCCTTACACTTAGCTCCTTCCTCCACTGGAATGCCCTCTCCTTAGATTCCCTTACTGCTGGCTTTCTGCCACCGCTTATCTCAAGTTGGCCTCTGTCCTCCACCAACACATTATGCTCTACAATTTATTTCATAGTTCTTATCTCTATCTGCAAGTATCGTATTTGATTTTCTGCTGGTGTCTCCCCTAATTAGAACCTTTGAGTCCAGGTATACTTTGGGGATTTTTGTTTGTTTCTTTTTGCCTTGCTCACAGTGGCACCATGCATGCAATGCCCAGCATATAGTAAGCACTCAGTAAACACTGAATGACTGAACTGTTTTACCTGCCCAGACTATAGCTGTGTATACTTTACAATGTGCTATCAAATCCATTAAGCCCTGGATGTAAATTTAATGAGAATAATTAGGCTCATCGTATGCATAAGAAAACCTGGGACTCAACAAGGTTTCCTGACTTTGTAAAGTCACATAACTAATAATTGCAGGTGCAGTAAATAGAACTTAATTTTCCATATTATTGATCATCATTAAAAAAATACAGACACAGTGCTTTTCTTTTCATTTACTATCAAAGGGATAATGATGAGAGGTCAAGTTAACTATAAGAAGAAGTCATTACTTCATTATTTTAAAGAAAAGGAAATAAATGTAGATATTTAACATAGTTTGGGGAATTTAGAATTTCACAAAGATTTTTCTGCAACAAAATCAGTTAAAAGAGCATCAGAGTGGGGGAAATCGAAGTGATTCTATGCGTGAAAGCAATAACGAGTAAAGACATCAATTTAGTCTGCTGTTTGTTGAAATAAATGTAAATGGCTATGTACTTACTGAGTTTATTCACCCTCTTTTTCCTGAATATAACAGCATTTAGCAAAATGACAATTATTTTCCCTTTCAATTTTATTCCTTTCAGTTGAGTAACTGCTTATTTTGCCTCTTTCATTTATTTTTGTCAAGAACAGCAATAGTATTAATTTGGGTATTTGTGTATTTGTGCGCACACAAATGTATGGAAGTACTAGAGCCATCATCAAAATCTTGAAAAAATCATTGAAAAATAATTTTAGACTGCATACCAGGAAATGATCTTTTTGGCAAGTGCACAGTTTTTTCCTTTTGTCCTTGTATTTTGGTTTATGTCATACAGCGGGTTATAATCAAGCAGTATCCAAATTTTAAAAATCTATTCACATTGGCTAAATTTCTTTCAGGATTCAAAAATGTCCATTTCTATTACTAGTCTATTCTATTTTGCTTAACATATATTTTCCTTTGTCAGAGATTTTGAAAATAGCTAATGAGTTATTCAAGTGATATCTGAATTTAAAAAAGAATCAAATTCACGTTAACCCATGGATTAGAAAGTTTTCTTTTCTGATTATGTTCTACAAAATTTGATAAAGGTCATTTAACTCTTACAAACCAGTGACATGCAACTAGTTTTAGAATAGCTTACCACTGTCAACCTCTCTTCAGTCCTGTGCTGCCAATAAAAATCAAGATTTCAAAATAAATATATACAAATACATGCTGAAAATCACTATTGAAAAGTTTGTAACACATTTTTGAAAACAAAATTTCTTAGAAGTGCTCACATTTCATGGGATTGGTAAATGTTTTGCCAGATATAAGGAGTTGGCAGGATTATTGGTGGGGGGGTGGCGGGGTGCGAAATGAATGTGGATGAAAGCTCAAATGTCACATACACCCCCTTCAGATCAAAAGGTTATTTCCATAAGTCTTGAAAGGATTCCACTGGATAAAAAAGCTGAATGGTAACATTTCAATTAAAAAGTACTTTATAAGTAGTCAAGGATTTCGGAGCTGGAAGAAGCCTTAAGGGTCATCAAACCCAATCTCCTTATTTTATTAATGAGGAAGCAGAGAATGGGAGAAGTATAGGAATCTGCCATTATCACAGTTAACAAACAGCAGGGCCATGACTGGAAGGAATGAGTCCCAGCTCCCTGGGTGAGAGAGTGTGTGCGTCATGGACCAGAGGCTATAATTCTGAGTCCATTATCACTGACTGTTGATTTGGGAGGCATTATTTCCCCACGCTAAGCCTCAGTGTCCTCACCCATGCAGTACAGATCAATGTGGTCCTACCTCCCAGGGTTCCCAACTGCTTGTGGCTCGGGCTTAGTAACTTGTCGCTGCAGCTGTCATCATCTTCCTCCCATAGATGCTTCTCACTGATCACTGGGGCATTGCCTCTAGGGCAGGATTTGAAAGGCACAAGAAAGAGCCACAAACCATCTCCCTCTGTTTGATACCTGTTTCTTATTCAATTTTTTATTTTGAAGTCATTTTAGATTTACAGTAGAGTTGCACAGATGATACAGTGTGCTTCTGTATACCTGTCACACAGCTTCCCCAATTGTCACGTTTTACATAACCATGTTACAGTAAACAGAACTAAGGAATTAACATTGTCACAATACTTTTTAACTCACACGTTAGCATCTACTACAGAATTTACTTAGATTTCCCCAATTTGTCGGTCACTGTCATTGTTCCAGTCCAGGATTCAATCCAGAATACCACTGCCCGTAGTATATCCTCAGCCTCACGTTAGACTTTATCCTAATCTAATTAAGAATGTGCTATCTAGATCTAGTGATGAAAATCAAGGGGCTCTTAGGTAAGCGGAGAACATGGTACTGGTAGCTGAATCCACTTCAGTAAGTGCCACACGCTTGCATTAACCAAACCACCAGCAACTGGAATTGAAAGGCCTGTAGTTCTTCAAGGACTTACTTAGCTATGCTCTGTCTTTTGTTTTTAAGTTACATCTTGAAGTAGTAACAAGAAAAAAAAAAAAAAAAAAAAGGCAGATATGGGCACCTTTGATTAACATGCTTTGACATTCCTATTTTCTACTGTGGGAAATTATATGTTTCTGTTCCTAATACCCAAGTCACAAAGACATAACCTTTAAATTAAGAATAAAATCCTGCCACCAGAAACCAGACAGATCCTAAGACAAGCCACTCATTCACAGAGGATGTAGAAGATTATTCCCCAGCTTGGCAACGACCCAAGAGGATACCTAATAGGCGATGTCTGACAACACCTTATAAATGCCCACATGCTTCCAAGTACTAATTCCAAGCACTGCAAAGAGAAAGCAATTGTGGAGAACTATGGAAAAGCAGCAATTGCTTCTCCTGCGCAAGCCCCAAGGGGATTTATGGGGGGACAGACCGTGATTACAGCCTGGAGCTGAGCCAGGGCAGGAGGATAACAAGGTGATGGTCCCTGCGGCTTTAACAAATGGCTTTCCTGAGGTGACGGATGTCCCCGCGCCCCTCCTCCCCATTTGTTTTACCTGGCCCTGCACTGGAGCGACAGAAGAGCACAGAGGACTACACAAAGGCTTTCTGGCACCACCTGACTGTCAGTAGTTGGAGGGAGAGGACACTGATTAGACCTAACTCTGGAAGTTCTGGCTGTAACAAAAGCACTGGCTTCCTGCGGAAGAGCGGAAAAGGGGTGTCATCTCCCTGCCATTCCGTTCTTTCATTACTGCTGCATGAACCCATGCACGCACGTTCACTGAGTACTTACTATGCTAAGACACTCTGCCAAAGGCTTTTGATATGTATCAGGGTCAAAATGTGCCCACTCCAACTCAGGTGAGCAAAAGAAAACACTACCCTTCATTTTCCAAAATTGACCTCATCCTGTTTCCAGCCCCCATTCCCAAGGATGGTATAAAATCTTCATTTGATGAGACAAATTCATCTATCTTCCCGTTTGAAAGTTAGTTTCCTTAAGCAACGATACCACATTTGAGAGATTTTCCTTACGTGTATATTGGCTCCCAAAGACGCCTGACGTGACATCATGGCAGAGAACGTGCTGCCTCTCGGGGTCTAGCTGGAGCCTCAGGTCCATATGATATCATGTAGGGACGGCTCATGGCAGGCTCGAGGCCTGGTGGCTCCTCCTCTGTGACTCACCTCCCTTCAGTCCACACTTGTGCTGAGTCTCCAGGGCCCGGATGCAAAGCTGCTGACCACCCACGTGGGGGGAGCTGACTAGCCAAGACCTGTGTCCATTTCCAGCTCTCTGAGTTCCTTGGGAACTGGATCCCCATCACACTACAGTTTAATATCTCAGAAAGAGCATATCCATCACCGCTCAGACCCACACCTTCAACTGCTCTCCTCACTCCATTCTGCATTCTCACAGTGCACTCCCCACTCAGCAGGCAGAGGGATTCTTTCCCAGCGTCAATCAGATCAGGCCACACTACTGCCCAGAGCCCTCTGTGGCTTTCCACTTAACTGAGAATAAAACTCACGGTTATTGCTGAGGCCTAGAAGGTTCTATATGGTCTGAAATACCACCACCCTCCCTGCTTTCCTTGATGACTAACCTACCTACTCCCCTTTGTTCACTCAGCTCCAGCCGCACTGGCTTGCTTAGTATACAAGCCAAACATATCCCCACCTTCGGGCTACTGCACAGACTCTCCTTCTATTTAGTCCACTTTGAAGACTTCCCTTAAGAAGTTTATGTCTCGGATGACTTTCTGTTTACTCTATGTGAAATAAGACCCGACCCCTATTCTCTCCAACCCCTGCTTTATTTTTCTTCACAGTACTTCTCACCACCTGACGTTTTATTTAGTAATCTGCTTGTGTAGAGTTTGTCCCCCCTCCAACCAGAATATAAATGAAGAAAAAAAATAAGCAGATTCCCCATTTTTAACTATTTGTTAACAACCCTCTGAGGTAGGTTTTAAGATTGCTATTATTTCCATTGTACGGGTGAAGAAATTAAGTTCAGCAAGTTTAACTGATTTGCAGAAGCTCAAATAATGAAAATTATTGTCTTTCTAGCCCAAAGAAGAATAGAAGTGTACAAAGTGTGTGGTTACGTAACGGAGAAATGCGACAAGAACACTGGCAGCAGCCTACCCAGGATCCCACAGCACAAAGGGCCCAGAGGAGCCGGACCGAGCGCAGTAAGTAGGCCTGCATCTACTCAGCAATAATTCCACCGTTTCCTGTAAACAAACCTCCTTAGAGGAGGCCTGTTCATTTTTCAAGTGGTCAAAGCAGCTGCTAGGTTGCAGATAATCAAGGAGCCTGGGGGCAATTTGTTTCCATGTTTGACAGTGAGAAAGTGGGAAAGCCTCAGCATTTTAGGAACTGTTGTCATGCTTCGCAAGTTCATTATTGGGCCTCAGGATGTGATGTTTCTCATGTCAGCTTTTTGATTCCTACTTATAAGGATGGGAGCCCTTAGCCGCGCTTCCTCCATTACCACCCTCATCACCTCCAGGACATGAAGACGGTGATGGGAAAGGCTCCTGGTCCGCAGCCCTGTGACTGCTGAGGGCACGTGTATTTTCTCCTGCTGAACCTCGACTCCTTGAGAGCCCAGGTCTGGCCGTGTTCCTGTTTTTACCTCCCAGAGCACCTGGCACAGAACAAGTGTTCAATAAATCTCTGTTAGAGTGACTGGTAGTTCACTTAATTAGCCCAGGACTGGTTTTCTTATCTGTCAAATGGGGAGCGTGAAACTCTCCATAAGGATTATTAGGTTGAACAAATAAAATCACATGGATTTCTCTCCTAATAGCACACGCTGACGTATTGGTTTTCTTTAACATTAAAAAGTAAAACAAGTGTGTGGTGAGCCTTTTCGGAGGCATGGTGTTACTTCACTTGTCACGGAACAGTTTCAGCTGGGAAAAGTGCAGGTTTTAATCGGAGCTATGTATTCATGTCACACGGGTGGTGACACTTAACAGAGGAAGGAAATTAAGTTGTACATTCACCCAGGGAGTTAATAAATATTCTAATTTGCTCAGTCGAATCCCCCTAAAATTGTATTGAAATTGAAATAATATTGCACTGCATTTGTCTAATACTTAAGAGTAGTTACTTGTTCTAACAAAATAGTCAGGAAAAAAATTGATGGTTTTATTTTATCTTAGTTGCCATTTGGTAATTTATGCTAGCTACTTCGTTAAATGCTTTATATGGATGATCACATTTTTCCTCAAAAATCATCCTACCATGTTGTTTTTTGGTTTTTTCCCCCATTTCTCTGAGACAGAGGTAGCCTAAGCCACTTGGTCACGACCACACAGCTAAGAGATGCAGCTGGTAATCACAGCCACACACTGTGACAAGCATGTCACCATATACATCCCTGAAATCAACCAAAATGAACCATTCATGATCCATCCATCCACCCATCCATCCACCCATCCATCCACCCATCCATCCACCCATCCATCCACACATCCACCCATCCATCTATCCATGTATCCAACAAAGATCAATGAGCACCTACCATGTAGAAATCTTATAGCAGCTGCTAGAGAATACAAGGAGAAAACAGACCGCTCTGTCACCATGGAGCTTGAAGCCAGTGTAGAATAATAACATTAAAAAAGTAATCAAACAAGTAAACACATAATTACAAATAACTGTAAGTGACGGGAAGGAAAATTACAGGGCACTATAAGAATACTGAACACCACGAGAGAGAGTAATGGGAGCCAATGTGGACAGTCAGATGGGAAGAGAGGTCGGGGAAGGATCCTCTGAAATGAATCTGACCTGAGGAGAGAAAGGAAACACAGCAGTGAGGGTGACTGGTGTGCTGAGGGGTAGTGTTTGTTAGAGCCAGGTGTCTATGGAGATGCTGAGCTGGAGAAAGAGCTGGGCTTGAGAATAAGGGAAGCAGAAATCAGTGAAGAGTGGAGAAGTGAAGAAAAAAAAAGTGAGCATGGAGAGAGACAGTGAGAGAGAGAGAGGGAAGTAGGAGAGAGAGGGGGAGAGAAAGACAGAGACAGAGACAGAGACAGAGACAGAGACAGAGACAGAGAGAGAGAGAGAGAGAGAGAGAGAACTAGGGAAAAACTTAAGTTATAGGACCGCTGCAGAGTGCAACTGTCTTCACCAGGCAGGTTTGAGAACTGTTTGCAGTTAGGGAAGTGGATACAATGGCAAGGCGATGAACACTGTTTGCAAGTGTGACTAAGTTCATTTTTCAATGGAAAGGATGTGAGTCATGGATGGCATCACTGAGCGCAGAGAAAGTCCAAAATGATCTAACCATGCCTCCCCAAAACGGTACCTAGGCTTTCCGTCCTAACTTAGTAGCCATGTTGGGCCTACGTCTTTGTTCAGGCTGCAGGGTCAATGTGACAGAGCTCTGCTCTAAGGTGACTCCGGATGAGCTCCGAGTCACCATCGAACCCTGGACGCCGTGTAAGCACTGCAGTCCCTAAGCGGTTTACTTTAGGTCCCTATAAAGCAACAACTAGCATTACTTTTGAATGATACATCAAAGTGATATACTTCACTGACATATTAATAGAAACTAGATGCATGTAATTGTGAAAACTTCTATTAAATTCCAGAGCCCTCTGATAATCCTGAAAGGGCACAGACACAGGAAGAGAAAGGAAAATCCAAATCTCAGAGATGAAGAAACTGCCAAGGGCAGATTACTACAGGAATAATTTCCAACAAATCAAGGTCAAAGAGCAACAAAAATATTGCCTTGTCATACTTTAGGCATCTCCCTCAAAAATGTTTTGGCTATACCCTAAAATTTTCCAGAAAAACTTTGTAAGATACACTGGTCGAAAATTCTTCAGACACAACGAAAACTTTTTTTCCTTCTCTGTAAAAAGGTTTATTACTAAATTTTCATAATCAAGAGAAATTTAAGACCCAAATAATAATAAAATAATAATAATAATAATAATAATAATAAGTACACCAGAGAAAATAATGGCACTTCTTCCTTAAATAGCCTATCTGCAACTTTCACTTTGAAGCACTTATTCTTAGAGACCAATATTTGAAAGGTATCGAAAACCTGTACACACAAGCCAAAGGCAACTGTCAATATTATTCAGTTCCAGGGCACTCTTACAAGTTTATTCACCTGTAGGCTCGAGTATTAAACCAGAAAAATCAACAGATTCCCAGGCAGCGTGTGGTAGAGATGAAAGCTTCTGAGCGCCATCATCTTGTATTTTTGGCAACACAAAAATAACATCCTAACATAACAAAAAAGGTGTTAAAATGGGATTCATCTACCTTTCTTAGAGGATACAGGCTGAATAATTTATTTGCTAAGATGGGTATCTCTGAAAGGCATTCGATCTTATTTTTTTGAAGAGTTTTATTTCACACAATGTTGCAAAAACAAAATGAAAGAGCAGAGGGAACATAAAGGGGTGTGGCACTACCACTTAGAATGTCCACTGACAAGTATTTTTTTCTTCCCCTCCTTATTGCAGACCATCCTTAATGGTCCAGCTAAATGTCCTGTTACCTTCATAAAACATGCAAAAGGGTGGCCTTAAAGATTCCTTTCCTTGAACTCCTGAAGTCTTTACTATCATTACAATCTGACTCTTAAGCATATACTGTCTGGTGAGCGCTCTTGAATTAAAAAATATACGTATATACACACACATTACAATTGTGCAAATTATAAAATGTACATTTTACAATCATACAAATACATTTTATGTATAGACGTGTGTATATATATGAACACATGTGCACACACAGACATATATAACACACACATATAAAATATACTGAGCAATTACTATATTTTAGGCCCTGATCAAATGTCCTTGCTTATTTTAATTTAACCAATGCAAGAGCTCTAATAGAAAACATCATCATTCCAATTTTCCAGAGGATGAAACTGAGGAACGTAATTTCTTTATCGGTCCTTACAATCTTTGAGTTATTTAGGGATTTATAAAGATAGCATCATTTGGTGTACATGCCTCGCCTCTTCAAATAGTTTATGAGACCTTAGAGAGCTGGGACCCATCATGTTTAGTTGTTGCTCGGAAAGCCTAGCACACTGTCTTGTGTACAGTATGTACTTGCATATGCTAATGTGTTTTGCTTTAATACCGAAAAGACCAGAAAGGTAATGCTTATATAAAACGTACCCTCTACAAATGACTGACATTTGAGTTCAATTGAGTTGGAAATAAAAGACAAGACCCATTCATATTTGGTACTAGAGGCAAATACCAAATGAATATAAATGGACGGCATTTCCGTGTCTGTTATGCTTTTCGTATTTCCAGCATGGACAAGAGCAGGGTGAAAACACTCAGAAATGCGGCTCCCTCATTGTTTAACAATGGTGCTGACAGGAAGATTCAGCGCTATTTCATGAAGGGAGCTGCAATGGTAGGAGTGGGGAACAATGCTGAAAATGCAGAGAGAAATAAGAAAAACAAACAAACAACAACAAAAAAACCCAGACATTCACATCATGTGGATTGAAAATCCAACGAAAGGAGAAGAAGAAGCCAGTCCAACAACTCATAGGATTTCCAGTGCAGTCAACCTAAGTTTCAATATTTATTTCAACAGGAAAACTGAACTTCAAGTCCAAAACTGACCCTCAACTCCCATTCTCTGCTCAAATACACATACGTTTCCATTTATGGGGGATGATGCGGCTATATTTAAATTCTCAGGTGTAAAAGCTGCAGGACTGTAAATAGACTCATTTTAGCCATTTTATCACATTCTATTAGCTTTCCTTCCTCGTCATTCACCAAGGCAGGCAAAGCTTAGACGTGCAGAAAATGTAAATGATTTCTTTTGATAGCTTCACAGGTAGAGTCCCAACTCAGAAATCAGTTCACGCTACTTCTTAGAGTTTGCTAAGAGATGCCCAGGGATGGCTTTGAGCTAAGGGAGTAAATTTCAGCACAAGGAGCCAATGGAATGTAGCACCTGAGGTAAGTTATGGGGGGAAAAAGCCATTCTACTAGCACCACATATGGTCTCTGACCCAACAGGCCTCGTTTGCTGAGTGGACAAAGCACAGTAAGCAGAGATGAGGACTGAACACATCTCCATATGCAGGGAATCATGCAGTTAATGGTAGTGTCTGTTACGGTCTTTGAGACAGAGGAAGTTAGGGACCCAACCCCGCTAGATTCCTCCATGAGGTCCGGCGGGGTCCTATGGAGGCATCGGCCCTAACATGGTTGCGCAAGACTCGATTCTCAAGAGGAGTGGATTTCACTCCCACCTGTCTCACTCCTCAATTTGTATACACAAGTGGTGAGATGATATGTGTATCTTAGCCGTTTATTATTGCCCTAAATTCCTGTTACGCTAGTATTTCCTCATGATTCCTCATCAGGAAAGTGGAATCCAGTATTGTCCAAATGGGAGAAAGTGTACACCATTATTGAGACAAAAAATAAACATTAAAATGATGGGCTGTTAGGTTTAAAAGTCTCTGAAATCTACCTTATGACAGAAAAAGTTTAGAGAAAACTTGGTTACATTCCCACTTCAAACCTAGAAAAGGGAATCTCTTGAGGAGAGGAGGGACATTTGATAAAAAACCAAGACAATTAGATACTGTGATGGCATCCTCCCTACAGGCCCGGTGTGTGTGAAGTTACAGAAACAGATTTAGTTTTAAGGACTTTAGAGTAGAAGGCAATTGCGGTCCAGATCCTGCATGGAATTAGGGAGAGAGTGTTTTATCTCTGCCCTAAGCCACAGTTTGATGTGCAAATGAATCATCTCCCAGAGACCCATGGCAACTTGAGGAAACACTAAAGACATCACCCCACCCCCTGAGCAGGGAAAGGACATCAGCTGAGAGAAGAGACCGGAGGTCCAAACAGACCTCAAGGTAAAAATGAAGGTGGATCCTGACAGGGACCATGCATTTCTTCAGAGATGGTGGTAGGACTTGAGAGGATGATTCTACATTTCAGCAGACACCAGGATAAAAAAGAGTCAAATCTAAAAACATTTTGGCCACTTCCCTGCAAATGCTAAGATCCTTGTATATTGAAAGTCCTGTTTATTGGACTTGGTTTTATGCTCATCAGATTTACTCAGCCCAACCTTCCTCCCTGGTCCTCGGCCATTTGCTCAATGGAGAGCTGTGGCCACCACATCATGGCCTCAGCTGTTAACTCCCCACCTGACCCGACGTGAGGGCTGGGCTGCACTACAGCCTCCATCACAGTTACACAGGAGGCAGCTCCAGCATCTCTGGCTCCCATGCCCACTGCCACCACCTCACAGAGACTCTGCCTCTTTCCTTCCGACTCAAGTGAAATGTTTCTTACTGGACATGAGACGCAGCTTCCCCAACATTGCCTAGAGAGGCTGTTGGACAAAATCAAGGGGAGTAGAGAAACCGTTGATCAATGGGAGGGAGCCATCTGTGTTTATTTGTCAAACTGCAGCCAGTTCTGTAATCTACCAACTTTAATTTGCTTCCTTCCTTCCTTGGCTCAGTTTCTTTTTTCTCTCACTCTTACCAGCCTGGGACTGCACACTGGGCTCATCCTTAACATGCGCGATGTATCAGACACTCCACTTTCTAGAGAATCTAGGCTAAGGCACCTGGTACTTAAAATTAACTCCAGGAAGGAACAGAAGTGAGGGGAAAACTCAAAATGTGACCTGAAATGAACAACAAATGAATAAATTTGACTGAAGTTAGCAAGCAGTACTAGACTGGAAAGCTGGCATAGTAATTTTAAAAAGCTGCATCGTCATACTTCTGATTTTGTGGCTTATGAATTAAAGAGTTGCTACATTCAGAAACATTAAAAAAATAAACTTTATGAAAATCCTTTGACTAATGGCTTGAAACACACAGTTGTGATGCAAAATTAAGAGCCATTCAGGAAAAAGAAAAGGAGAGGAAAGTGATATGTCCACACTACAAATGTACACTGTCTTCTCCACTTCTTCTGTATTATGCATTCCTTGTTTTACAGAAGAACGAGGACGTATAAACAGTGGCTAAGAAGTTAATGCAGAAGAGCATGGGTTTTGGTGTCCAGTCTTAGTATTATTTCTTCAATTCATCAGCTTTGTGTCCTTGTGCAATTGACTGACCTCTCGGTTCTCCTCAACCATAAAATACAAACAAACGCACATACCTCTGGATTTGCTGTGAGGGCAAACATGTGAGGTCTGACAACTAAGTTCACAAACTCATCCTAGAAAAGCTGCTACATACCTTATTGCTGAATATCACTACGGTCACCTTCAAAGTACTCCCCTTGGGAAGCTGTGCACTGAAGCTTGCGCCCAGTGCACCCTTCAAAGCAATTTTGGAACTCTTTCTGGAATGGCCAATCAGAGCTATTGTTGTATTACCCTTGATGTCATGAATGTCATCAAAATGTTTTCCTTTCAATATTTCCTTTATCTTTGTGTAAAGAAAGATAAAGGGGGCTAGATCAGGTGAGTAGGGAGGGTGTTCCAATACTGTTATTTGTTTACTAGCTAAAAACTCCCTCTCAGACAGTGTCGTGTGAGCTGGTGCATTGTTGTGATGCAAGAGCCATGAATTGTTGACGAGAAGTTCAGATCGTCTCACTTTTTCATGCAGCCTTTTCAGCACTTCCAAATAGTAAACGTGATTAACTGTTTGTCCAGTTGGTATCAATTCATGATGAATAATCCCTCTAATATCAAAAAAGGTTAGCAATATCGTTGCAACAAGTTCACGAACCTAATAGTCCAACATCGCATGGTTCCTAGCACTGTGCTGGAAAACAGTAAGCACTTAATAAATGTGTGCTATGATTACTATCAAGGTGTTTGGTTGAATAGAATTTGAGAAATTCATCAACTAACTTAACAAAGAGAACAACCCTCAGTGGTACACAGGCAGATATTCACTACAGAATTAGAAGCAAAAATAAAGTTTTTATCTGTCTCTATCCCTCTTACGAGCTTTCCAGTACTCCCTGAGGTAAAATGGAAAGAGGGTGTCTTCAATAGAAACTTCAATATTTGATATATTGAGCACTGATTCCCTTAGTTTCAGAAATACTGATCTATAATAGAAAGGTATAGATATTCATAAGCAAAAATATACATGTTAGAAGAAACGTATTATGCCAACATCTAAGGCAAAGCCCAACGGTAATTCAATGTGCTTTCTGTGTTTGCAAATAAAGTTTTACTGAAACTTCACATATTGTCTGTGGACATTCTCTCATGAGAAGAGAAAGTTAATGGTCCACAAAGCCTAAAATACCATCTGGCTCTTTAGAGAAAAAGTTTGCTGACTTCTGATCGCAGAGAAGAAATTGAGGAAAGAGGCAAGAATAGGAGAGACAAGCTAGAAGAAAAGATTTAGAAAATATCAAGAGAGGTGGCTTCAAATGATAACATAATATTTGTCATATGAGGATGGAGGCAAACAAAGAGGCAAAAAAAATGTTAGGTTGGTGCAAAAGTAATTGCGTTTAAAAGGTTAAAAAATAATTACAAAAACTACTGTGACTTTGCACCAACCTAATAATAATCTTAAATCAAGTTCAGTATTAGTAAAAGACTAAGGGCATATCTGCTACTTAAGGCTAAATGTTGAAACCAAGAATGTTCACGTATTTCTCCCCCCAGGATCTTCAAGTAAAATGCATCATCTTAGCAAACGTATTTAAAGAAAGCACATACAGTTAAGATATAGCCTCTTGTATGAACTGAAGGCAACAATTGGATTTAATTTGTAGTGGTTGTTGATTTATATGATTATTACAGAAACATCTTTGAGACCATAAAGAATATTTTCAAATAAATGTAATTCTGTAGTACTTTTACTTTGTTATTTCATTAAAAGAATTGACAGAATAAAACATTGGAGGTAGGGCTCTTTTAATAACAAAACTAGAGAGATCAATTATTTACGAATTTCAAATTGGTATATATATATATATATATATATAATGATTTATGCTGAGACAGATCTTTATCTGAACATTTATATAACCCTGTTTAAAAAAAACAGGTTTATTTTTTCGAGTTTCCTTCTATAACCTTTTAAAAATGTAACTTATTTAAAATAATGATGCATTTTACTTTTCTGAGATAGTTTTATTCATTATGTAAATATTGCATCTTGTTGTGAAGCACTTGTGAAAATTTTCACAATAAAGATTTAAAAATATGTGAAAACTGATTTAATGCAGTGAATCTTACTGATTCAAATACCTACTGAAGATTTGCTGAAGAATTCATTTCTCTATTTAAAAACACAATTTCTGAATGTCTGTCAACTCCGGTCTTCCATGAGTACTTAACAAAGGAAAAATTTCATCTTTTCTTGATAATCAAAAACACTTTCCAAACTCTACGTATTTAGCAATATGAGACTAATTAAAGAAATTAAGATAGTCTCACATAACCATTACAATTGTTTAAATATTTAATGACATGAAAAATATGTTTACAGGATATGAAAATCTTGCAATGATGGATTCCCATTTAATAAGAAAAACATTTCTATATACACTTAAAAACACAGAGGGATTCCTTCTGGATTTGGGAGATTATTAGTGACTCCTACTTTCCCTTCGATATTTTTATTTGTAAATTTTAAAATAAAGTTTATTTATTCACTGTTTATTCCAACTGTAGTTAACAGAAGTAATAAGTTCTAGTAAACATTTCATAAATAGTATTTATGCTAAAAATGGGTATTACAACTTGAAAAATTATAACCCCTCCTAAAGCAAAAGGTGTAATCAGTTTTATTTTTAATGCATAGTTGGGAGAGGAAGCATATGATATACATAGTGGTTGGGATCCAATTTTTTTTTTTTAATCTAGATTTTTTTTTCTAATCTAGATTTCTAATTAGGTTTTTCCAAAATCTAATCTCAAAGACTTGATCATTAAAAATTAATCTCTTTAAAATCTAAAGCTTGAATAATTCAAGTACTGAATAAATATTCAGAGCATCAAAAAAAATTGGTGAAATTTACCTATTTTTATTCTTTAATGAAGAGTCATATCCTTTACTTATGATTGCATTCTCATGATTAGCAACTATAAAGTTTTGTAGCACTTGACATCTTATAAGGTTCTTTGATGATTTTATTTGATCTTCCAAATAATTCTGTGAAATAGGCAGGATGATATTGTCATTCCTGTAATGATGGACACGAGGCTCACAGTGCTCATCACATACGCTAATGAAAGGTGCGCAACTGGGATGGAAACTCCAAATCCCATTGCCTTTCCAAGACAGCGTGCTGCTTAATGAGAAGCACGCCGCTTTGCAGAATGGTGAAAGGAACAATGTGCATCACTCAAATCCACACATTTAATGAAGATGATGCAAAGTTCCATGACAGCTGTTGCAGCACAGATTGAGATTTGCAGTCAGAACTTGGGGAATCTCAATTCTAGTCTTTTCCATTAACTCTAGTAGGCTGTGTGATTTTTAGAATGTCTCAAGTCTAAGTCTGTGAAATCCATCCCCTCCAGCTTCCTGATTCTAAGTGTCCGCTAAGCAAATTCATAAACAATTGAGCAAATAGAGTAGTGACTTTCTTCCACTGTCCCTTGCAGATTGACTCTCGCCTTCCCTACTGGTCCCAGTGTCCTGGGGGCTGATCTGTGTGGGCTCCCAGGTCCTCAACACTTTTGGGTAGGTTAGGTCAACATGGGGCCTCGGCAGATCAGGGAGCAGGACAGTGGGGTTGGGTTAATTATTCCTCTGGCTCCCTCCTCTTGCTCCCTCAGGACTAGAAGCAGTTGTCGCTTCCTGCTGTTGCTGGGTCCAAACTACAGCACTATTCAGGGCTTCTCTAAATTCTCTTACATTCTAAGTTTGAGCATGCCATCTGTGTCCTGATTTGTAATAAGGAAAAATACGGGAAACTTCTTTCTCTGGCCAGTTTGACTCCACAGGAAAAAATAAAAATAAGAAATCATTCTTTCCTAAATGGGGGATGCCAGACAGTGTTTAGGATTGGTAGGGAGTCATGGAAGGATAGAGAAAGGAGTATTCGCAGAGATTATCCAATAACATTCAGCACCCTTGTTCTATAGATGTGAAAACGATGGACCGGAGTGTAACTTAGTAAAGCACACTAGCTTTAGTATCTGAAACTCTAACACCCAATGAACAGTCCTTCCCATCAACAGGAAACTAAAAGCTCAACTGAGGAACCTCAGAAATTCTATAAACAATGAAGTGTCCAAAGAAAAACACTTATCTGGAGTATTCATGAATTTCAACTCAAATAAGTGAAAGCGAACCTTCACAAATAATGACAAGGTTTCCTTTTTTTTTTTTTTTTTTTTTTTGGTTTACTGGTTAAAATGGCACCATGATACACAAATAACACCCTAGGTTCCCATTCATTTGGATCATCAATTTTGATATTATCAACTTCTTGAAGAATATTAACTTGTGTGGCTCACATTATTTTAAAATTTGAATATAAATTCAGAAGTTAATGTTTTGATATTATATTATTTTAAAATTCCCAAATTCAAATGGCCAAAAACTGATTAGACCACATTTCCTATCAAACAATAAGTTATACAACCAAAGGACCAAAATCATTTTATTATACTAATTATAGTTCCTTTTAATATATTCTTAATAAAATATTCCATTTTCAAAATCCATTGTGTTGCAGGATGAATTATCATAATTATGAATATGTTAGTGAAACAAAGCTACATAACCATACTTTGCTCCTAAAAAGAGAAGACCCCCCCCAAATGAAGAAATTCTCTATGTACCACAGGCAGTAGTTTCTTTCTGATTGTATACTTAGTGGAAAAATGTTTTTCCTCTGACTAAACCCTGCATTCCAGTATTTTTAGAGTGCATGGCCAAGTGGAGGTGAGAGAATAGTTATGAATGGAGTTTTGAGCCGGTAAGAATAAAGGTCTTTTTACAGGAAGTTGAGTAGACAGTCTCCCACTAGACCTATGCACAACGCTGAGGGGCCGGCTTTGGAATTCAATGTCTGGCTCTGCTTAGTCCTGTGTTTCCTAGGGCAAATTTTATCACCTGAGTTTTAGTTTTCTCGTTTGCAAAATGGGGAAAATAATACCCTCACCTTATAGAGTGTGTGAAGACTAAATAAAACCATGCATGGACCATTCAGTCCAATATCAGCACATCGTTGAGACTCAATAAATCATATTGACTGTTTACTTAATACTACTGTGGAACGGGAGCAAACTATGGTACCCCAAAACATGCTATTTTGGCATATTGATTATTTTGAATTAAAGTTCCTAAAGAAACAGTCAGTGGAAGAAGGAAAGTCCTTTGTCCCACTGAAAACAAGAAATAAATCACCCATGTGAAAGGTACCCTCTCTGTACTGAGATAGTAGAAGGCATCCTTATCAACAGAGAGAGGGAATTTAGGGCCAAAAAGGCTGTAAAAAGAAACATTATTTCTTCAGTAATTCGCTACCCCAAACTCCTTTGTCTTATTGATTCTTCATAAATGTATTGTTCCTTTGTCCAAAAGGCATAAAAGCTGCCCACTTTGATCACTTGTTGGAGTCTAATATTTTTATGGACTCCCATATATATGAAATTAGATTTCTTTTTCTATGAATTCATCTATGTCAATTTAATTATTAGGCCAAAGAACCTAGAAGGGACAAGGGAAAAGTTTTCCTCCCCTACAATATGTTGACAGCTATTTATTCATAGCCAGAGAAGACATTGAAGATCTCAGTGGCTCAAGTTAAACATCTTGTCAAAAACCTGCGTTTCTAGTAAACTTGATATAGGTTATTCTTCTGGCCTCAGAGAGAAATCCTGAGGATGCTGCTCGCATAATCATTGCAATCTCGGATGCAGTGAATCTCTGAGCACACCTTAGCTAAAATTTGTCAGCATCAGGGATCCATAACAACAAACCATTTCTATACAATGTTTAACAATTTCTACTTTGGTGAATCTGTCACAAAAGGCAAAAGTAAACCATTCTGCCTTAGAGTCAAATATTACTCAGAAATGTGAATATCGTGAGTTCTACTAAGAATGTCTACGCTGGAATTTAGTTGTGACCCTCCTGGGTGTGGGGTCACAAGGAGAAGTCACTGATTTCCAATGACCTGTCCGTGAAAGGATACCTTAGAGTGAGCCAGGATCTGACAAAACACACATTCCTCGTCCTCGCCCCTGGAATTCTAACCCAGTAGGTCTAGGGTGAGCTGCCCAGCTGGGTGTTAGTGCTCTTCCTGGGATTCTGTTGGACAGCCAGATTTGGGAATCACTGCAAAATGAGCTATGACTCAGGAAGACTCAGTTCTCGTCTGGTTATGGTTACAGAGTGCCCTTTGCAACATTTCTCTCTTCTCTTGGTCCCAATTCACATACTTGCAACACAAAAAGGCTGCATTACTAGTATTTTTAAGATCTTTTCTGGAATCTGCCATTTTGCTTGAATGCTAAATGTCAATCCACATAGCTAGAAAGAGGAAATATTCTGGTAAATGTAGAAAAAAAATCAATTCACATTTGGCCAATCAGGCAGCATTTTGGCCGGTCAATTGATTTTTTGATAGCTCCTTGGAAGGCTTTCCCAACACATGAAGCAAAAACATTATCCACAACCTTCTGTTTCCTCTTATCTCAGAGGTGTGCTGCCTCTGTAGCAGACCTGCCAGTTTCCTGCAGACTGAAGTGTTCATTAAGTTACAGTTAATGAGAAACTGAGCCTTGGCGGGAAGCCCGCTGCCACCCGAGCTCTCCTGGTCACTGGAAAGAGAGCGCGAGTCAGTCTGCAAAGCGGGAGGAGAGCCACTTGGCTCCATCAGCTGCCTATCGACACTGACACAGAGGAGGAGACAAGCTGATGTCCTGGAAGTTGCACGAATTGTGTGTGAGCAAAACCTGTGTGCTTTCGGTTCTAGGCCTAAGTCACAACATGACCAGGTTTGTCCTGCTTTCCACTATTTGGTTTTTGTTTCTTTCTTCCCTGTTGAAAAGGAAGGTTGCGACCTAGAGGCCCCAGGCCAGCACTAGATTGAAAACGTAATTTGTTTGGCCTCTCGCAGTGTTTGTATATCATTTAAATCAACTTTGGAAACTTGAAATATTTTTTATAGAAATCCAATTTTCTAGATTCTCCTGAAAAACACTAAAGGTCTGGAAACATCAGACCACCTATAATCTTTTAGAGCTGAATTACTGGCTGTCCCATTTAGAGGGAACATGTATGTTCCAGGCTACCCAGACCCCACCTTTCTCTACTGTCTCACCGACACTAAAGTCTAACGTCTATAGTCATTTACTACCTTATTCTTGGTACCTTTCTCTTGTTTTTGTTTTTTAATACCGTGTTTCCCTGAAAATAAGACCTAGCTGGACAATCAACTCTAATGTGTCTTTTGGAGCAAAAATTAATATAAGACCCAGTCTTATTTTACTATAAGACCGGGTCTTATGTAATTAACATAATATAATAAATATAAAAATATAATATAATATAATATAATATAATACCAGGTTATAAGACTGGGTTTTACATTAATTTTTGCTCTAAAGACACATTAGAACTGGTTGTCTGGCTAAATCTTATTTTTGGGGAAACACGGTAGTAGAGAAATGTTTTGGTAGCTATATTTCTAACAAAAGGAGGAGGTCTTAGCATCATGTTTCAGAAAAATAGGATCATACAGATTTTTCATAAATGCTTAAAATGAGAACTAACCCATTTTACTCATTAGCATCCCCCACCCTGTCCCTGCAGACATTGGATTTGTAGCCCTTCCTTAATATTCATTATCAGGAGAGCTGAGCTGTGTCCAGAGCTCACTAAGAAACCAGGAGTAGCATGTTACAGAGTAGGGAGCTTCAGCCTTCTTGAAAAGATCCCTTTAAAAAGAAAAAGTGACTGAAAAATATATTCCCATAAGTTATCAGTTGAGAGGCAGCCATATGGAGCAGTTAAGGGCAAAGTTTTAGAGTTACACAGCCTGAGTTATACAAAAATGATCCAGTTACTTTACCTCTTTGCCTCTGTTTCTCACATGGACATAATTAATAATCCTTGCTTCCTACAGTTCTTATGATGCTTGAATAAAATACTCACATGATGCACTAGATGCAGCATCTGGCACATAGTAAACGCTCAGTAAGGCTTATTAATATTGCCGTTATTGATTGATAAAATGCATAATGACAAAAAGCTGGTATGTGGACATTATCACTTTGAAATGAATTTATTTTCCATTAATTACAGTGGCATCTGCACACTTATGAAAAACAATAGCAGCATATGTATTTGTCAGACATCGTTTATTCAGTCAACCAACAACCCTTGGTGCTTGGGGAGTTCTGTGTTTCTCACTGCCTCCAAGGGCTTTCGGATCTAAGGCGAAGATGGTGAGGAGAGGCGAGATCACCACTCCAATTCAAGACACGAGGCCAGAATTACGTTTCTGCTCCTAACTAACTGCAATCCCCAGCTGGAGCAGGGGAAGTGGGGCTGGATGTGGGAGAGGGAGAATGAAGGCAGGAGAAAATGACTGTCCTTGGGCAAATCACTGAACAGCTCTGTGCCCATCAAGTGAGGATTTCATTGGCTCAGTGGCTTTCAATCATTGCTTTGAGGAGTCCTGTGGTTTCACAGAGCCCTCCAGGGACCCAAGGGCAGGCCCAGTGGGTGGGCTTCAGACCCAGCTTTGCTTTAGAGAGCAACACAGCTTTCATGGAGATGTTCCAGGTAACATTTCATGTGTAAAAAGTGTTTTGCTGGCTTCCCGAGTGTTTGACACAATGGTGCTAGGTCGCCCTCTAGGCCGTGGTTCTCCAACTTGGCTGTGTAGTGGAAGCACTCCGAGGATCTCAGAAAATACCAGTGTGTGGGACTTAGCTCAGAGACTGGTTTAATTAGTTGAGGGGAGGCCTGGACATCCAAATGTACAAATGCCTCTCCTTGAAAATATCAGCAAGGAAAGGCCAAGGTCGCCCACTAGTGTGCCCTCAGTCTATTCAATACAAAGATCCCATGAAGCATAAGGAAATAAAAATTTCATTTCCTTAAGGAGCAGAATTTCAGGAGCGTTCGGATCGTTAAAGGATGCCAGTGGTGTTTACTTATTTTCTTGAAGACTGGATTACTAATTACTTTCCTTCATGGGGATAGTAAAAGGAAATGTAAATGTGCTTTTAAAAGAGTTATATAAAACCAAGGCACACATAAAAAACCCAATCACAACCTGGATTCCTATACACAGTAGCATTGATAAAGGAACAGAAGTCCTGCTTTTGCCAGGAAAAAAAAGAAAAAAACACACATTTTTTGACTCACTTTACTATGACCATTTCTTTAAGAGGTTATCCATGTATGACTTTGTGGCAAGAATGAAACATTTCAGTTCACAGAGTGAATACAAAGGTGTACTACATCAAGGCTACAGGGACAATAATTTGAAATATTCGAAGAAGACAATACAGCCGCTTAGCTATGATCACTGAGGACAAATTAACTGACATAAATACATGGGGACCTGTGTTTATACCCAGTGAGATTCATCATCTCTGGACAGTGGAGATTATATCATTTTCCTTCCCCTACTTTTACTGATCAAAACCCACCAAGATCATTTTCCAACTATCTCAGAGAGAGAAAGCTACCTTCTGAAACATTTTTGGTGAATAGTAGAAGAAAAGCATAGCCACAGAATTTCTAATTTAGAAAAGTATATGTATTAACTGGTCAAATGGTATTTTGATTGCATTCTCTGCAACAAGTCACATACTGGCAAGCCATTATCTAAGTCAGTGCTGTCTAACAGAATTACAAGAGACACATATTTTATCTTGAATTTTGAAGCAGCCATGATACAACGTAAATATAAAAGGTAAAACTAGTTTTAATAATATATTCTAAGCTGATGTCAAAAATACTGCCATTTCAACATGTACTCGATAGTTAACATATTAGGAATAGGCAAATAGTACAATATGTCAATTATATCTCAATAAAGCTGTTAAAATTATTAGCAATATTGTACATATATATTTTTTTTCACTAAATCTTGAAAATGTTACATGCATTTTACATGTACAGCAGATCTCCATTTGGACTTGTCATGCACATTTCTAGTGTTTGAGAGCCGCATGTGGCCAATGGCTACTGCACTGGACATGTGATTTGAATGATTCATATGTATAGTCCCAACTTATGCGAAGGAAATACCGTGTGCATTTAGGCTATTTCCTCTTTGGTTCACCTCTCTATCCCATGATGTTCTCAGTAAACAATATTTGAAGTTGTCAGGACTTGATGTTTCATCTTCTATATCACTCATGGGAGGGAATAAAAAAGAAGTAAGTAGGAATTTCTTATATTTATCTCTCAGCCTCTCTCTCTGGGTCCCCTTCTATGCCCACTGGCTGTCTTCATTGTATCTAGATTTATATTATTGTGTTACTGAATGCTTTGTGGTCTTCTCTGTTCTTAGCTTAAGTGCAGAGTAATGAAATGTTGGATGTTTTCCTTTTCAAAAAATGTTTACCTAGTGAAAGCATCGTATTTTTCTATTGCAGTTATGTTAAAAGCCTTTGAGGTACAGAGGTTTGCAACCACTAGGCTACATGAAATTAGACTGTGTATTTCAGTTTTCGAGAGTCCTCTCAGTTCTTCCTCACTATATCACAATTACACATACAAATTAAAGACCAGTGAGAGCCTTTCAAGAAAAGTAAGCAACAATTAATGACCTATCTTTCAGAAAGCAAAACAAGTTCATTATTCGAAAAAGCAAAACCTCTGCATGAAACTGCCTCCTCTCAAAATCTGGGATTTTAACAGACGGAGAGAAAAAACACCAGTCTAGAAATCACACTACGGGGAAGCCACAATTTCTCCCTTTCTGAAATCCTACATCCTTACAGTATTCCGTGCTTACTGCAGACAATGTAAATGAAATGCCAAATTAACGCGTATTGACTAAAAATCTATGCTATGTGTGTGACATTGTATCAGGTGAAGATAAACCATTGAGCAGGACAAGCGCCGTGCTGTCCATTAAGGAAAACTACTGTTCAATAGAAAATTATGGTTGTAATCTAGGGTCTGAGGAACATTATCATGTGGGAGGACCAGACTGCAAATAAAAAGGCCAGTGGTGCAGTTAAGGAGGGCCTCTGCAGCATAGCTGAGCCTTAAAAGGTGTACAAAAGTTCCCGAAATAATGAGCATCTATGCAAGAGAGGGGTAGAAACCCATCCCAAGTGGCAGGCTAGCACTGGCCGAGGCTGGAGGTGCTTTGTAATGGTTTAGAGGAACCACAGGAGCCATGGAACGGGGGCAGAAAGAATGAAGTGTGGCGGCAGAGGTGTAACCCTACAGACCAGGAAGAGTGTCACAACCATAATTAAGCCCTTGGCCTTTACCTTAGCTCTAACAGGAAGCTACTGAAGGGTTTTCAACAGAGAAAAGACATGATGAGGTCTGCATCTTAAAAACATTACTGTAGCTGCAGTGTGGAAAACAGATTGGAGAACAGAGATGTTTGCAGGGAGACCAACTGAGCGGCTGAAAAGACCCTTGTTTTCAAGGCCTAGGCCTGGTTAGTAAACTGGCTCCCCAGTGAACAGAGCCTGCCAGGTCATCTCATCTAGTCCACAGACCATTCTGAAAATCAGGCGATTGCATATAAAAATATGCATTTCCAGCATCTCGTGAAAGATAGTCATGGGAACTACAGGTTCACTTAAGTTTCTAGAAACCACCAGCTGGAGCTGAGTAGTGCCAGCCTCTTTGGGCCTGGGCATGGACCCCCCCCATGCCTCAAGGTCGCTGCCCTGTCGTCCCACCATATTTCCGGCCCCTTCACAAGACCTACAGAAACTGTAGTGCTTGACTTCCAGTGTAGAACCAGTTCGTGGTCAAACTCCAGATGGGGAGGAGTTCAAAGGCCTGTGCTTCAAGGACTAAATTGGTGGGCATCACGACGGCTGCCCACGACTGGGAAAGGACAGCCGAGGAGCCATCACAGGCTCCGGCATCTGGAGATAACACGGAAGCATCTGACCAGTAACATCCAACACGTGACTGAGCGTGTTTATCACAGTATGCTCTAAATTACTTGAAAGACCTTGCTCCAATCATATGAACAGCAGTCCGTTTTAAACTGCTGCAAAGAAAGACCTCTGATATGTTCTTTTGGGAGGGGAGGGGAGCAGAAAGACATATGGTAGTAAGAGATAAAAATATAGATATCAAATAGCTGCCAGGACTACTAAACGTCTTCTCCTGATTGGTCAGAGCTTTTTAGACTCTTGAGGCTGGACGAAACTAAGCATTCTTCGAAAGGCATCCCAGTTTCCAGAGGCTATGTTTGCATATGGCGTGTGTGGGAGAGGGCCCATTCTAGCAGCAGGAAAAAAAAAGTTAATGATTATGGATTTTAAGAAAGTGCAAGTGGCACCATTTCCTAGCCCCAGGTATGAAATTAATAGGAGTGCATTTTCTCCCTGAACCCTTCCCTTTTGTTTCATTCAGAAGTATGCCGGGCATTAAGAAGAGAGATTTACAAAAGATCAAAGAGATGAAACTTCAGTAAGTCATTTAACCTGGCAGTACTTCTATATGAATTCTATTTCCTTTAACATCTGAATGTAGCTACATTAATAGACAGTCTCCCAGCTATTCATTGGACAACTTGCAAATTGCCACATCAACAGACTTTGTAGGAGATTTAAGTCATTCCCTTCTAGCTATTCATTTACTGATCCTTCTCCTCCTGTGTTCTCATCTCTAATTTCCTAGCTCTGCATCATAAAAACAACCCACAACTTTTCAAAGTTAAATCGTTAGTTCAACAAATATCTTACCATGTAACAGGCCTGTGCACAGAAATCTTGCTTTCTAGTAAGGGAGTAAAGCAAGCAATTAACGATTTTAAAAGAACAATTAAACAATTTTAAAATGTTATTGCTGTAATAGATGTATGCTATGGAGACAAGGCAAGAGAAAATCATGTTGATAGGATCAGTGAAACTTTCATGAGATCATTATTTGAACGTTTTTAGAAACAAAAGTGATCGAAAACTTGGCGATCAAGAGAATGAAATTTGTACTGTCAAAATCAGACTTGCATATTGTTTAATAATCTCACTCAAGGAATCCTTGATCCTCCAGGAGAATTCACCAGTGTTTGACTTTGGTATTTACTATTTCATTAGAGTTGACTTTGAGAAGATACTTGTTAACAAAGACTAGAGGACTGTAAAAAATAATCTCAAGGTTACACTTTGATTTCTCTATAGGACTAACCAATTCATTTCCAAATACCTTTATGGTAGACTACAAATACTTTGTTCCTTTAAATGCTCTCTGATTCAGCTTTTCTACCTTCCTATTATTCTCATTCATTCATAAGTTGAATAAAACCTTTGACATATATTACTTGTATATTTGAACGAGAGTCATGTTTGTTTTTTTTGACTATTATACTTTGACAAAGTGAGTCTCAGGATAAGTAAGCATTGACCTGGCAGTCTGAGTGGATTTCTTGTCAATGTTTTTCAAGTACAGAGCAAAAAATAAAGTATGTTGAAACACAATAGTTCACTTCCTCACTCTCCAGGAAGTCCCCAACCTGGACTTCCCAGAAGTAACCAACCATATTTAACTGGGTCGGTGATAAATTCTCTAGAGGTAATCTCACTAACTCTCTTTTTTAGGCTTATATTAGTCTCATAATTTACCTTTTTATGATATTAGCTATTAACTCTCTCTTATAAAATATAAGGATTTCGCTTAATCCTTCCTTTTCCAACTTTATTTTATTCTTCTGTGGTTATATTTGTAACTTTAAGTAATATACCTAAAATTGTGTCTTGTTTCATTAACCTCAGGCAAAAATTTCCATCTTCCCATTTGTTAAAGTAGTCACGCTTCCACCTTTCCTTCAGCTCTTCTTCTCTTGACTCTGTATCTGCGGTGATCTGCCCCACTTTCACTGTCAAAGTTTATAATATTTGGTAACTTGCTTATGTATTTGCTTTATAGGTGGATTCTAAAGTTGGAAAAAAGAGTTTATTATGATGATGTAATAAATTGTTCATTGGCGAGCCAGGTAGCATACTAAGATGTCACTTATTTCTCTTTGGATTCAATGTCATAACCCCTAAACCACAAAAGTCAAATAGATTACTTTTTGTTGTACTTATTTGGACCACAGTTTCCTTAGATCTTTGATCTTGTTGAATGCATGGTTTCTAACTGTCTGCCTTTTCTTTTTTAGAGAAGACGCACGTGCTTTCTTCACATCGCACTGCTTGGCTGACTGGCAAAAGTCTCTATTGGCAGTAATCTGCTCTGTTTTTCTTCTTGCTGATGTCCTTCTTAGAATCCTTGGACTTCAAATTTTAACCAAACACTTTTTAGAACTGCTGCACGACTAGTATGAAAACCGGCCCTAATACTGAAGCAGACCCTAATATTTTGTTGTTGTTCTCTCTAGTTTTTGTTTGTTTGATTTGGGGAGTTTTTGTTTTGTTTTGTTTTTTTATGCGTCTTTCAGGAGATAACAGCAGACCTCCTCACCACACTTTGGAGACCAGACAAAGCTGGATTCAACTGGTCCCAGAGGCTTGAGCAGGCACAGTGTGCGGCTAAATGACCCTGAGCTGACCTAGAGAGCACAGTGGAACCAAGATTCACAGAACTCAAGTAAAAGAGATGCTGCTGTTGTCACCCAGAGCCTTTAAAAAGCAAGGGGTCCATTAGAAAAAAGATCTGGTGCCTGAACCAAAATGAACACATACAGGACTGACCAATCAAACGCTGCCAGATTGGAATTCCTTTGTATTTTTTTTTTTTTTTGTCCCAATACCTTACTTGGCTAAATTCCAGAACTACCCAGACAGACCTCCTAAATTAAAATTTATGAAGATGTATAAACTCTTCTTACTCTCTCTTCTTAAAACTTGTCTCAAGCCCTTGTTCAAGAAAATAGGTCAGAGCTTTGTCTCCTGTTTCTTTGTCCGGCAGCCTTAAAATAAATCCCTTTTCTCTGCAAAAAGTGTTGGGATTTTGGGATTTCTGTTGCATGGCAGGCAACGAGCCCACCTGTCTGCCCCTACTACAATATTTTTGATTTTTTTCAGGCGCTCTTCATTAGTTTCACCATTTCTTGGTATCTTTAAGAATTCCTTCCCGAATTTCATTCTCAATTTGCAGGGATATGCTCAGAAAGGATTATGAGCAGTCCAGATATCTTGGTGCTCTAAAATCCCTTTATCTTGTTCTGACTTAAGAGTTTGGCTTAAAACAGAATTTTAGGCTCAAAATAGTTTTTCCTCAGGAAATACAAGAAACTGATCCACTGCCTTCTTGACTCTAGTGTCGCTAATGAAAAGTTTGATACCAGTTCAAACATATTTTCTTTTGTATGAGGTTTTCTACTCCCCCTTCCAGAGCTTTCTTTCAATCCTTTTCTTATCAGAATTTTGAAAATTAAAACTGATATATGAGGAACATTTCTTTACTTCCTATTTATATCACTTGGCTCAGGATGTGTAAGTTCAACCTGTTGTCTCCCTTAATTATATTTTAAAATGTCTTTGATAATCAAATACCCCCACTCCCCAAATTTATCTGGTGTCTCTGGAGGTCTTTTAAATGGGATTAAGGACCTCTGTATTGATCTAGTATATTTGACTCTTTTTAATTCTAGTACATATCCTCTTTACTAAATATGTTCTAGTAATTTTATACTTTATTGTAAAACGCTTTCATTAATTAAAAAGATTTAATTTACAAGAGATATTTCTTATTTCTTTGTTTCTTTTTTATACTGTTCTGTACTTGTTCTATGGATGGACTACCTGGGTAGCTGGTTAGCTCAGTTGGTTAAAGCATGGCGCTGATGGATGGATTACCTTTTTTACTATTATCAAGAATACTAATAAGAGGGGGGTGGTCAGATGGCTCAGTTGGTTAGAGCATGAGCTCTGAACAACGGGGTTGCCGGTTCAATTCCCACATGGGTCAGTGAGCTGTGACCTCCACAATTAGATTGAAGGACAACGACTTGGAGCTGATGGGCCCTGGAGAAACACACTGTTCCCCAATAAAAAAAATAAAAATAAAAGAATACTAATAAGAGGGTTTTAAATACACTCCTCTCTCACATTATCTATTTTTGCAATGGTTACACAAAATTTATTGGTAGTATTTGCCTTTCTTTCATGATTATTTTTTTTCTCTCCTATGCACCTGGTTTTCTTCATAAGTCTGATTATCATTTTTTTATTTAAGAATGGGGGAATGAAAGTTTATTTATGGTAAGGATGTAGAAGAATATGAACAAATGTCACTCCTGCTAAAACTATAAGAACCAGCCAGATAAAACTAATATAGACCTTTAAAAAAAAAAAAGACATTGATTTACATTCCCACCGGCAGTGTATAAGAGTTCCTTTGGTACAGCCACTATGGAAGATGAAATGGAGGTTCCTCAAAAAATTAAAAATAGATTTACTATATGACCCAGCAATCCCTCTCCTAGGTATCTACCCCCAAAATCTGAAAACATTTATCTGTAAAGATATATGTACCCCTATGTTCACTGCAGCATTATTTACTGCAGCATTATTTACAGTGGCTCAGACATGGAAACAACTGATGTGTCCTTCGATAAAGAAGATATGGTACGTATACAGTGGAATATTACTTGGCGGTAAGAAAAGATGAAATACTACCATTTGCGATAACATGGATGGATCTTGAGATTATCATGCTAAGCGAAGCAAGTCAGGCAGAAAAAGTCAGAACCACATGATTTCACTCATATGTGGGATATAAAACTAAAAGCAACAAATGAACAAGACAAACAAAAACTCATAGACACAGACAACAGTTCAGTGGTTACCAGAGAGTGAGGAGCAGACGGAGGGTAGCAGAAGAGTATAAAGAGGGTCAAATACACAGTGATGGAAGGAAGACTGACTGGGTGGTAAACACACAATATTGATATACAGATGGTGTATTCCAGAACTGTACACTTGAAACCTATGTAATTTTACTAACCAATGTCACCCACACAATAAATTTAACAAAAATTTTTAAAAACACATTCAAGAGCTGTAGGTTCAAAGAAATCTGAAAGAATAAACTTGAGGATGATTTCATACTTGAGGGAAGTTGTAAAGTTGGAGGTGGGGCAGGCAGAGCAAAAAGTCTGCCAGAGAAGGATGGCCTTTGCTTAGACTAGGGAAAATTAGCCAAACTTTTAATGAACCTGTAAGCAATTGTGTTGCATTTGAAACTAGAAAAGCTTTAAATGCAAAAATAAATTTCACAGTCCTAAATGTAAAAGCTAGAGCTATAAAATATCTAAATAAAATTTAGGAGAATATTTTGTGATTTTGAGTCAGGCAAAGACTTCTTAAGTAGGACACAAAAGTATAGATCATAAAATGAAAATGTGAATAAAGTTGACTTCATCAAAATTAAAAAACTCCTTTCTTTTAGAAGACACCATTAAGAAAATGAAAAATCAAGTAACTGACTTGAAGAGCTTATCTGTAATATATATTAAAATAACACAGAACTTATATCCAGAATATTTAAAGAGCTCCTACAACTCAGTAATTTAAAAGATAACCCAATAAAAATTGGACAAAAGACTTGGACTATTTTCAAAAGATACACAAATGACCAATAAGCACAAGCAAAAGTGCTTAACATTAGTCAACCGGGAAATGTAAATCAAAACAAGAGATGCCACTTCACATCAATTAGAATGATTAATATTAACAAGGTGAACAATACAATTGTTTGCAGGCAGGCAGAACAATTGGACCTCTATGCACTTGTGAGAGGATAAAGTGAGAGAGAACAACATTGGAGAATCAGTGCATTATTCCTTATAAAAGTAAATATACACCTATCCTATGACACAACAATTCCACTCCTCAATTTTTAACCCAAAGAAATTAAACTTTATGTCCACACAAAGATTTGTTGACAAGCGTTCACAATAACATGATTTTTAACATTCCCAGTTTGGAATATCTGGTGGTCCAGATGTCCACCAAAAGAAGAATGAAAAATTATGACATAGTTATACAATGATCCTGGTGAGAAATAATAGTGAATAATCTACTAAATAGACACAAGGACATGGATGAATCTCAAAACCAATATGCTGAATGAAAGAAGCCAGAGACAATACAATATACCCTATAAGACCACATATAGAAACTAGCAAAAGAGACAGAAGACTGTTTGCCTCAGACAGAGAAGAAAAACATCCAGATTTACTGTACTTACTAGTAATGTCTTGTATTTTGATTGTGGCAGTGTATACATTGGTCAAAATTCAAACTATGCACTTAAAATCTGTTATCTCAGGAAAGTTAATTATAAAAATGAATGGGGAGAGCGAGGTAACTCTTTTATTGTAGGTAAGATTTATTCTGGTGTTTTATAGTGTTATCTTACATAAGGGTTAGGATATGGAACCATCCACATCTGAGGCAAAATTCATGAAAATGTTGAAAATCACCTTTAAAATATTAGTAGAAAAGTGTTCAGTATTTCACAATAAATACATCACAAAGATCTTCCTCTAGGGCACAAATCAAATAGAACACCATATGAATTACTTTATGTATTTTTTTAATCTATTGTCATACCAAACATCTTCAAATAGTCAAGTTCCATTCAATACAGTGAGGTGGTCACACTAAGAAAAGCAAGAAGGAACTGAGATCTACTAAATTAGCCAATTTATGTCTCCCATTTTACTGTTTGTCTAGAACATATTGAGTAAAATGACAGATACTTAAATCATTTTGCTCAATGTTCTTGTTAATCATATGTAGGTGAATTGAGAGAACTTAAATGTATACAATATATAACACTCTTACATTCAGGTCTGTCTTACCCCTAGTTTCCACTGATGAGTATGATGACTGCCTGGCTAGGGGCTCTGTGGGTGTGATGGAGCTGGGACACTGGCTGGTTGGCCTCAAGGATGGACAAGGAGAAAACTAATCTCAGGCTTGGGATGCCCTGGAACATAAGGGAAGGACCTTACTTGGACATACATTAATTGAGAGTTCTAATTCTTCCCTTGGGAAATTCACTCAGTGTCTTCAGAAAAGAGCCTTTCAGCTTTTTGCTGGGTAAGGGTTGGGGGAGATGGATGCTCTTATCAGCTCTGTTAATGAGAAGCAATGGAGAAAAGGAAAAACCACCACTCACACCACAGGTAGACTTTCAATTAGTCCTTTCTTTTTGTTCCTTCTTTACGCCCAGAATTTTCCCAGTTTTAGAGCCTCAACTGAATGGTTTTCTCTGATGTTTTTACTGGGCTATGTTTTATATATCAAAAGATTATATTTCCTTTATATATCTTCTAAAGATATTTTGAAATATTATCTACTATTATCTATTATCTACTGTTGCTATCCCTCCCATTCTTCTCACCCTGTGGGGTTCAACCATTAACTATATAGAAGGAAGTAGAAACATTTGCTTGAGTTCAATCCCATAGCTCCATGTAAAATCTCTGATATAAATGCCTTGGATATCATTAAATACCAACAGTTATTTTTGGTTATTCTCTATGATTATGATTGCTCGTATAAGTCACATACCTGCGTATATGGAACCTTGAACTGTCTTCCTATTTTATGTGTGTATTTTATCTTCTAAAGAGAGAATAAGCCTAGAGTCACAAACTTACTTAAAATAAGGGTCACAATGTTATCTACATCTCTACAGAAAAGGTTCCTAACTTTTAACCCGTGGATGGACTTAAGTGGATCCAAGCACACCCTGAAAGTGTATACTGACCACGTGTATTACAGGTAGTTATCTTTCTCTCCAAAGAAATTCCCTGGTTTCATTACAGAAAATGATAGAATGTATTGTGACTGAAGAAAGACGTCAGAAAATTAGTGACCGCAACAAATGCGTTATATTTCTGTTTCTTGGGAAGGGAGCTTTGATCAATTTTAATTATAAATAAAATTTTCACCAGACTTTTCTATATTCTTTGTTAGATAAACAATAATAACATCAAAATGCTATCTGTAGATAAGATAACACCTGTCAGAAAACACAATCAGGAGAGCTACGCCACCAAATCCAGCTTTCAGGAGTTTAAAATATTTTAAAAATGGTCTCTTAAGAGATTGTTTTAAAACCTGAAAAATCTCCAGGGACATTAACAGTGGTGTGTGTGTGTGTGTGTGTGTGTGTGTGTGTGTGTAAAGTTCAAACAATAGAAACAGCTCTTCAGACATTCCGTATGTGGTAAAATGTTAAAGCAGTGCTTCTTGGCTTCTGAAGTCTAATGGTTCAAGTCCGGTAGCTTGTTAAACTTTCTCAAAATTCTAATACATATATAAGATTCATAATCTCTCAAGGAAGGAATTATATTTTGGAGATGAGGAAAATGCTGGTCTGAATATTTGAAAAAGTGTCACAAAAAAGAAATGGCAAAGTGGAGGTAGGTTTAGTAGCAAAGTAGAGGAGAATAATAAGCAAGTTAAAGAGTAAATCTTCCTGAGGAGATCATTTGTAGACATAATTTGCAGTACACAGATTTGTAACCTATATTATACTTGCCTAATTCTGAAAACAGCATATGTCAAATTGCAGGAGAATTTAAAATGGCCATTTTGTCACTGTCATCGTCGGTAGTAGTGACTGTGTGTGTGTGTGTGTGTGTGTGTGTGTGTGTGTGTGTGTGCATGCTTTAACCTGGCAAATAAGAACTAAATCTGTACAACATTTTTGAACACAATAGCAAGTCAGATTTTTTTTTTTTCAAAGGCCTTGGGTAAAATTCAACCCAAGTAAACAAGCAGACTGCAAAACAATGCTCAAGGGGAGAAACAAATCTTTTCTTCAGTAACTGTCAAAAGGAGACTATGCTTAAAATGGTAGCTGTTCGAGTTAGAAACAAAAGATAAGGACAAAAAGGGTGCTACCACATTCAGAAGCAGGGTCAAGGAACACTGAAGCAGGTGTCCTCTAGCAGGTATGCATTAGCACAGGACAGAAAATTCTGTGACTAGAGTCCAGCTTTTTACATGCATTTTAAGGGCCCAACCACCAAACTGAAGTTTCTTATTCTACCATGGTAGTCTTAACACCGTTACTTAACTTCTCAGTTCCTCAGTTTCCCATCTGTGAAATGTGATAACTTCATAAGAGCCACCATTAGAGGTAGGAAAAAAAATAGACCTCTAGACTATTTAGAAGGGAAAATTAGGCTATATGCCAAATAAGACTTTCTGAATGGTATTCTACCATCTCATGGTATAGAGTAAGTGCTAAAATTGAACCAGAAGTCTTGTACAGAAATGTTACCATTTGTTTAGCTCAATCTGTTTGGACCTGCATATTCCACGTTTGAACGGATACTTACAGATAGTGGTCCAACATGCCTACAGAATGTTGCAGTATCACCGTTAATTGCGAGTTTATTTGAAATTAAATGAAACATTATTTGCTGAAATATAGACTATCCTAAGGCTTACCTGTTCCAAACTCCCATTTTACATACCAGGAAATTGAAACCCAAAAGTTAATTGGTGTCACAAATGTCAAGGAGCAAATCTATCACAACCCCTAGCTCAGAATAGGCACTCAGTATATACTGGCTGAACAAAGAAACAAACAAAGCCAGCTGTGGAAAGCAACCCTCTTGTTGGGATTTCCCAGCAAGATTCTTTTCCTTTCAAAAGAAAGCGGTTCTGCGGATGCTTTCATGTTTGACACTGAGATATTTATTATCTGAGATGAAATTTCAATGCATGATGAATTTCAGAGGATACTCAGTGAAGGCTGAAGAAAACCATAAGACAAGGACCGTCACAAGACTTGACAAGTTAGCCCCACAGTTCTGCTGACGTGCTGGGAGGCAAAGAAAATATAACACCATCCGTTCCACAACCGGAGGAAACAGACAAGCACAAAAGCCATCCACGTGAACACGAACACTTGGCACAAAACCGGCACAAGACTATCGATGAGAAGGACCCCAAAGAGGCAAATACGCATTTGTACAACACACATACATCCCTGGGACAGTATCTGAAGGCCTCTTCTCCTGAGCCACCCACTGTCCCACAGCTGTCAGTGGTGACAATCAGAAACAATGACAAAAACTATCCTCAAAAGCAGTTTCCCTTTAATAACATTTTTGGACGGGTGGAGAGATTTTCTACTTATATAGCAGGTTGGTGATAGACTCATTTGTACTTCACAGGAAAAGTGCTGTTATCGTGCACATATTTGCAGTATCTCTGGCTTCTAAACTTTACTATGGAAACTGGGACTTTAAAAAGCACAGCTACAATAAAGACGTATGCCCAAGTCTCTTGAAAACTAATATGACAGTATCACAAATCGGAGAGGTGCATAAAGGGATTTAGCTTCTCAGGGTCCCTTCGCAAGATAATTAACCTTGTTGATATCCATTAAATGTGCTAAGTAGTTTCAGGCTCTCTTCCAATCACTCTACTCAGATAAAATTTAACATCTACATTTAATGACAGTTTTTCTTTTTTTTTAATTAAAGTTTATTGGGGTGACAATTTGGCAAAGTTACACAGATTTCAGGTGTACAATTCTGTAATACAGCATCTGTATATCACATTGTGTGCTCACCACCCAGAGTCAGTTCCCTTCCCATCACCATGTACTGGATCCCCTTTACCCTCATCTACCACCTCCCTCCCTAGTTTTTCCTCAATGCAATTTCTGACATATTAAAAGCACTTTTTTTTTTTGGCCACAAGGGCAACTTGTTTCAGAGTCTCCAAATTCTTGTAATAAAAGTGATACAGTTTTCAGAAAAAGACAGCACTTTGCTTTCGGCTGAAGTTAAGTGACTGCATAGATATACACAGTGACTCAGAGATGCCACATAAAACAGAGTATCATGTCATTCTCTTGCTTAGGAGTGTCTCCGCTCATAAGATCTCCAAAACCAAAAATAGCAGCTTAATATTTATACAGGGATTATAAGGAACCAGTACATACTAGCACTTGACAGTTTTATGCAATCCTCACTTTAAGTATATTAAGCAGGCATGAGAATCACCTCCATCCTACAAATGAAGAGGCTGAGGCTGGGAGCAGTTCAGTGACTTGCCATTTGGCCATACACCCAGAATGTGGAGCCGCCTGCACTGAACCCGTGTGGTCTCACTCTGGGGCTCTTGGTTAAATGACACTGCCTCTGCCAGTCACGATACAGTGTTTTCTAGTCTACATGTTTTATAGTTTCTGGTTTTCATAATAAGGATCACACAGAAAACAGACCTGTGTGTGTCTGAGTGCTTTAACTCAACGATCCCCGAGGCCAGTAGTAATACTTGCTATTCATTTTTTATCTACTTTTCCTGAAGTTACCAGAAAAATATACAATTCATCATTTAATAATTACTGTCCTTCACTGGCCATTCCGGAAGCCTCTTCCAGGGATTGCTGCCTCACACTTGATCCTGAATTAGAATGGAAGCACGGGTACTTATGCCAAAGGTAAAACATGATTAATGTGTTAAGACATGTTTTGGAGATAAATGGGCCTACTCTTGAATTCAGTTTCTGTGACCAAGCAGCATGGTTTGTAGCAAGTTACCATAGTTTTCTCAGTAACAGTTTCCGCATCTATAAATTAGGTATAATAATGCCAACCCCAGAGTCCTTTCAAGAATTTAAATGAGTTGACACATATTCAAAATGGCAGTTTTGACAATGTACTCAATAAATGGAAGCGTTTCTTTTTTTTCTTAAGTTTCATGTATTTACATACAAAATTTACATATAGTGAATAGACTAGGGAATTTGCCATTTAATGGGTGCGTGACTTATCAAGAGGCAGAACACTCCCATTACCCCAGAAACTTCTCCACTATCTTTCCTGGGTAATCTTCCTCCAGAGCAAGCACTGATCTGATTTTCCATCATCATAGGTTATGACTCTTCTATATTTTCCTATAAATCACAAAATACTTTTTTATGTTTGGCTTTACTCATCAAACTGTGTTTGCGATTATCCATGTTGTTCCATTTATCCGTAGAACATTTCTTTATATTGTTGACGAGGGTTCCATGTTAGGAATGTATCAGAGTTCACCCATTTTCCTGATGATGGACTTCTGAGTTGTTTTCAGCATTGGATTGTTATAAATAAGCTCCTATGAACACGTGTGGATAAATGTTTCCAATCCTCTTGGATATAGATGCCTAGGACTGGAATTGCTGTATCTTAAGGTAGAAGGTTCTGTGATTTCAAAGGAAACCACCGGATCATTTCTCAAATGATTTGGAGCATTTTCCACTTCTACCAGTGCTGTATGAGAGTTCCAGTTGCTCGGTATCCTCTTAACTTTCGGTCCTTTAAATTTTAGCCATTCTGATAGGTATGTAGTGGTCTCTCATTGTGTTTTGAATTTGCATTTCCCTGACAACAAATTATGTTAAACACTATTGCTAAGGTTGATTGGCCATTCCATATCTTGTTTTATGAAGTGTCTTTTCTTATATATATGTTAGATATAGGTGCTATATTTTCTGCCAGTCTGTAGGCTATTTTCTTAGTCGTGTCTTTTTTAATAAATAGATGCTTTTAATTTTCATGAAATTCAATGTTTTTTTCTGTCTATTGTTTGTGCTTTATGGGTTATTTACAAGAAACCTTTGCCTTCTAAAATTGTACACCCTTAAATGTATCAATTATTAATATTCTTAGAGCTTCCTGGTATTTACACATGAGTTGTTGTTGTTTTTTAAACGCCCTTCTTTTTCAGAGATCAGGGAACAGGTTTAGCCGTGGATTTACAATTTTAGCAAGGCATCTAATCTATCTGGAGGGCTTATTTAAAAACAGATTCCTGGACCTCACTCCCAGAGGTTCTGATTTACTAAGTCTGGGGAGGGCCTGAGGATTTGTATGCCATCAAGCTTAGGTGATGCTGCTGCTGCTGGTTTATGGACCACAGTTCAAACAGCATTGGCTGAGAAAAATTAAATGGCTGTTTTAATGTCCATGAAGAAGCGTGTTTGCCTTTTCTAAAGTCTGAGCCCACAGCCACTCACTTCTGCCGTCTTTACTTGAAAACACACCTGAGAAATCTGCTCAGGGCACTAGAGCATGGGAGCCAGGAAGCATTATGGTAGATGGACGGACCAACATTGCCTCCTTTCTTTCTTCCTTCCTAGAAATCGGGCTCTGGTCTGTGAGCACTGATACGCACATGTCTGTACCCCCTAGAGGTAGACATTCTCCTCTCTGTCAACAAGCAGAGGAAGCTTCATGTTCCCCTAAAGTTTGACTGGTCTCTAAACCCGGCACATTTTCAAGGCCAAGTGCTTCCAAACTTTCTCTGCTGCATTTATGTTTCAAGTAGTTGGCATGTGGGCGAACAGTCCTGACACAGGCATTCTGAATTAAAGATCAACACTCTCAAAGCAAAGAACTCAGTCATCAAAATCTCAACCCAAATCCCTAAGCTTCTCGAGGTTTTTCGGACAAGCAGAGAAGAGCTTTGTACCTTTCCTTTCCAAAAAGATCAAGCATGTGTGGGCAGAGAAGTGCACCACAAGTACACATCTATTATGTAGAATGTTTGTTGGACTTGGAGAAGGACTCAAAAAGGTACATGGCGTGTTTTTTCCTTTCTGGTTGTTAAACTACCTGTTTAACCTTTGAAACCTTGTTAACGGAAAATGAATTCATAAAGAGTATTTATACTTAAACTGCTCTACAGATGCACTTTGATTCAAAGAGAGAAAAATAATGTATCTACTTAAAAAAAAAAAAATCCCCTGAATACAGGGAAGAGAAGAGTCTGTTTCAAATGCCACCATCACATTTTTACCAGTCTCTTAGCACTCTTTCCAAAGCACTATGAGCAATGAGAATATCAGAGCACTATAATTTCTGCATGGGCATTGGAGGATTTTACAGAAATTAGATAGAAAGTAACATGTGCTTTAGCCTCAAAGGAAGATCTATTCGTGATCGGCCTAAAGTATACACCACACTTATTCCAGCAATGAGAAATTCAGAGGTAAAATGAAAGCAGGCCTGTGCTACAATTTGATTTTCACCAGTTCTGATCCTCGACCTTGAACAAATAATGACATATGGGAGGCCTGTGTGCCATGAGAAGGAAGCTGACCCAACACCTTAGCTATGTTGTTCTCCCAGTTCCCAAAAGCCTGTGAGTTGTGTGTGTGTATGTGTGTGCATGTGTTTAAGAAAATTAAAATCATAGCAAAGGAGTTATCAATGGAATTGTCAGAGACATTCTAGAGTTTCTCTTGGACATACCATGCGGTCTCAGGCAGTCAAACCACATTGCCCCAGTGCTTTTAACCAGCTATGTATGCAATCTTATTGTTCTATAAAGTAGGTGAGCATAGAGACTTGAATTCTAACAAGTCTGAAAATGAGTCTGCCCCCTGACCCTTCCTTGCTACAAAGCCTTAGAAAACCTTTTCTACTTATCTCTCCTTTCGTTTCCCAGAACAGAAATCCCTGTCCCAGATGGATGTTACCAATTGTACTTGTGATTTTTTTCTTCTAAAGCTTCTATTACAAGGCCTGACTCACAGGAAGCACACCTGCAGAACACACCATTAATGGTATCTCTTTCCTCCTTCCATCTGTCCCTCTCACCCCAATCCCTCCATATATAGAGTAATTAGACATCGCCATGTGTATGTGCATTATATATATGCAGAGAGAGAGAGAGAGAGAGAGAGAGAGAGAACTAAAAAATGTATACATATTTTAAGAAAGGAAAAAGCTGTATTAGTACATACCAATAACAAAAGTTGAATACAAGTCACATTTGACTTCTGAAATTACAAGAGGTGCTCAAAGTGGTTACCATCAGCGTCCAGACACTTCTTCCTGAGCAACGTTGACCAAAGTGTTAGCATCTCTTAAAATGTGTATACATGTTTATGGCACCCCCAGTATATATAACACAAACACACACACACATATTTGTATATACATATATATACGTATATATAATACATATGTGTGTATGTATGTGTGACGATGACACACACACACACACAATTCTCATTATAACCAGAAATAAAAAGGGACCTCTTGACTCCAACTTCGAATCTGCCAGCATGGGTATATATCTAAAAGAAATATAAAAAGAGCTCCCCAGAAGACCTTGAAATACAATGCAAAGCTTTGCCCAAGTTTCCTGTGGACATTGAAAATGGAAATTAACTGTGGGTCACACAGCACCACTTCTTTACTTACGTCTCAATCTGAAGTCTTATCACATTGGCACCGACCTCCATTTCTCTTTTGTTTTAGTCAGAGATACCAACATAAATCCCTTCCCTTGCTTTGTCTTACTGTCCCCTGGTCACCTCATCACGGAGGCAATGCAGCCTTCAGTTTTTTCCATTATGTCTTTATCCCTCCACATCCCACAAGCTGGTAGCAAAAGAAAAGGGCACCATTTAAAAGTAAGAAGGGAGAGAGAAGAAAAGGGCATGAAGGGGAGAAAAGGCTATGGAAATGATTAAATATCTTTAAATGTATTTGCCTCACAAAACAGCAAAATCACAAGTTCATACCTTAGCAGTCCTAATCTTCTTGAATCTTGAACACAGATTTCAGGGCAACATTGGGGTTGAGATAATCTCCTCAGGCCACCACCAAAGAGAGAATTTTCGTAACCTCCAACACGGGGTCCAATACAGCCTTCCCCAAGTCCCAGGAGAAGGCGGTTTCTTCCACGTCTACAAAAATCACAGGAGAAAGAAGATATTAACAATAAATAAATAAATACATACATATGTACATACATGCATACACAAAAATAAAACTGTGATATTAAATTCCAGACCATTTGGTTTTAAGAGACTAAACAGAAGAGACCTTAAATTCCGATTGGCATAAAAATGCGTACACCTGAATGGATTCAACCTTGTTTAGAATCAAAGAATCATACAAAATCAGAAAAAAACCCACAATATATCAAGGCTGGAAGATTTTTGTAGGACAAGATTAGCCAAATTTACTCGTGTAACTTCCAGGGAAACTGAAGATCAGAGCAGAAAAGTGTTTTCCCCAGGATGATTCATTACCTATGGCATATTCTGACCAGTGAAGCGAGCAAACCTTTAGTAAACACAAACCAGGTGTGTAACACTGTGGCCTCGGCTGAAATGAGACCAGGGGACATGGCATCACTGCATCCTGAAACACGTTTTCACTGGGCTCCTAAGAGACCAAACGTGCCTGTTATCACTGGCCACTGTCTTGGCTGTCTCTGGTAGTTTTCCTACTTTATTCCTTTCAGTCAATGGCAATTCTGTTCACACTGTTGGTCAGCCCAAACCCTTCCAGGCAACCTTGACTCCTCTCTGTCATATGCGCCCCACATCCTCCACGACATCAGCAAACCCTGGTGGCACTGTCTTCACAGCACATCTAGTAATTGATCACTCGTCCCTCCTCCATTATTGTCACCCTAATCTGAGGCATCATGATAAATCTAGACCGCTACCCAGAAGGCATGCCCAAGCCATGGCTGGCACTCTCAACTAGACCCTTGAGTAAGACAGTGACACTCCCTCCCTCAAAAGCCTTCCACATCACCTGGAATCAAAGTCATGACAATGACCGAAAAGCCCACTTCTGATGCAGCTCTGTTACCACTGTCTTTGTCTCTCACTCCTCTCCCCTCATTTATCCCTCTCCGGCCACATTGGTCTAGCTGTTCCTCCAACATGCCTCTACATCTGCTTGAGGCTTAGGCACTCACAGTTCCCTTTATCGGGAAAGCTCTTTTTTCCCCTCACTGTTTCATCATATCTTGTGCCAGTGTTGCCTTCCCAATGAGACAAGGTCCCTTATTCTGACAGTCTGAGATTAGTTAGGAAATAGGGTGCAATGTTTTAGAAAGAGGTTTGGGGGTAATTACAGTTTCCATATCCTGGTTCCACCACTATGAAACGCTGACCAAGGCACTGCACCTCTCTAAGTGTCTGATTTTTCTGTAAAAGTGAGATGATAGAAATAGCTTTTCCTCTAAGATGCTTATGAAAATAAAATGAGGCAACACAGTTAAATTATTCATCACTATGCATGACATAAATACTCAACAAATGTTTGCTGCTCTTAATTTTTTATCTTTATTGTTGCAAGCTTACATTCTGCATGACATTACATAATTTTATCTACCTGCCTCTCGCTCCCCGCCAGAGTCCAACTCTTTTCTGTCTTGCATCATATAACATTGCTTTGGAGGCCTTTGGTGAGTTTGGGCAACTTTCTCTGGACCACCCCCAGGATCAGACGAGTATCACGACCCCAAATGCCCCCACAATCTGCAGGCGGATGGCAGAACTTTGTAACATGAGAAACTTAGGTTTTCTGGTTCATTTCTTGTCCTCTTGCTGATGCCTGGCAATTTGAGGATGATCTTGGCCCTAGTATTACAGCAGGCTGATAATAATCAAACCACAGTCTACAATTATTCCTGCATCCCAAAGCCAAGAAACACAACTCTGAAAGCAAACAATGCTGTAATTCAGCACAATGATATATGGACTTATTAAAGAAATTGTGCTGACTGCTTGGAGAATTCAAGTCTCCAGTCTATCCAAATGCATCTTTCTTTCTTTCTTTTTGTCCTACATGATATTAAGAAACTGTCTATGTTCAGTAATAGCAACATAAAAATATGTCACCTACCTTTCAGGTTTAGTTACAGTTACATCACAACCTAATAAAAAGTTAAGACGCATCAGGAAAAACTTACAATCCATTCTAAGTCACTGAAGGACTTGCTCAGAATGCATTTACTAACAAATGTTTACTGAGTACATAATATGTGCCAGGCATTTTCTTAAGGACCGGGGATGTGGTAGAGAACATTAAAGACTTTATTCCTACCCTCGTGAAGCTTTTATTCCAGCAGTTCTTTCTTTATCTTTTACAACTTCCTAACTTCTGCCCAGACATGGGAAGGCATGACAAACTCCTACAAGTTGCTGATTCACCAAATAAGTGATATAAGCTGTGCCTATATAAATACCCTAATTTTTGCTTGAAATAGAGAGAAAATTATGTACTTCTTGCTTTTTTCAGGAGACAAGGTTATTTCCTTAGTTTGCCCCTCACTCCATCCCCAGTAACACACTGCTTCTGAGTTGATCCTGGTTTATATCCCTCCTTCAGCAAATAACAGGAAGTTATTCACCAAACCCACCAAATACACTGTCCATTAACAAGATGCCACATGGATGATAGGGTATAGAGGGCACTGGGCCAAGAGGGAAAACTTCAGAAATTCACTTTTCAGAGATCTTTGAAAACTACAATTGGGTTAATGTGGTAAGAAGGCAAAATAAACAGAAAATAGGAATACTATCAAAGGGAATAAGTCTCCAGAAACGACATACATCTTCAATCACAGTGTCTACATGAGCAGAGTGCTAATCATAGAGGTGGTGGCACCTTTGCCTGTCGGCCAGCCTTGAACGCATCAGGGAATATGTCATTTTTCAAGAGGTATCAATTAGTGGCTTCTCTGATGGCAGCGTGGGAACCACACCTCAGTGATGGTTGGGCTGCACTGAATGATTCCTGTGAGTATAAAGCTCACATAGGCACTGCACTGATCTGCAAATGCACTGGACACACCCCCAGAGAAGCCGGTGTCCAGAGAGGCCATGACCAGGGAGAAAGGAGTCAGGAACTCTATAATGGACCTTAGGATTTTTAAGAGAAAGTGTGCCAGGAGTAAAAGATGAACTATAAGTTCAATCTATGCCAACAGGGTTTGGTCTACTGGGAACTGGAGAAACATCGTATAAGGACTTTACAATACATTTGAAGGAGAACTGGGATTACAGGTACGCCGCGTGTACCACACATCCAAGGCTGTGCCTCACACGCCTACACACTGCATCCACACTGCCAGCGATGCTTTATCATACGTATACTACATCCATTTGCCTATAAGGAAGGTGAAATTTGGGGACATTAAGTGCTTGAAATCACATAAGTAGAATTTGACAGAGTTAAAATTCAGAACCAACCCTGGAGCTTAACTGGAGTGGGGGTGTCCCCACTCTGAAAATCACAATGAATTCTTTCCTGGATTCTAGTTCTACTTAAACCTGATTCTGATCAGGCTTGGAAATGCCATAGTTTGAACTCCAGGAAGAATTCCACCTCCTAAGAATGGTACTGTGAAAACTGGTCCAGCTCAGTCTCTGCCAATGAGAGTGAAAGCACCCAGATAGAAAAGGGCAGTTTTCTCCCAAAGCCATAGAGGAGGCCACACCACTCACTGGAACACGTGCTTCCTGAGCAGCAGAGATAGTGAGCCAAGTCACCATTGGTGGTGGGGTCTTGGTTTGCACAATATTAATTACATTTCTTACTGGTTGATATTAAAGAAACAATGCTGGGCCCGTGACATGTAAAATACTGAGGGAATCTAGGTGATCATCCGAAACTGGAATCACTATCCTTGGGTTCAATATTAAAAACTTTCCTGTCTATTCATTTCTAGTCTGGACACCAAACACTTGAACTGCTAGGGAATAGCAAAAGACAATTGGTGGCCCTGGATTTTAAGGATTTTAGAAAACACCTAGTGACTTTTAGACAACAGATCGCTTGCCAGTGTATCAACACCTTATTTCCTTAACTCGTTAGCCATTTAAATTGAGTGGTGAAATCAAAGGGACTGTAGAAGAAAAGTCACTGCACACTTTAATGGAATGTTGGAGCATTTCCTAGCATCTGGGTTAATGGCCGATCTGTAGTCTTCTTTGCTGTTTAATGAAATGTTTACCTTACATTTCATAAAGGGGGTCAGATCCTGACGATGTGCAGACAGTTGACAACAGTGGCTCAGAGACGTGATGTTAAAACTTAGTGTTTGCGGAAGGAACAATACTCACCCTCATCTTCCCCGTACACACTCACTCACTATCCCTCTAGGTCTGACATGTGCTATTTCAGGTATCTACAAACACAGGTCCACCCTTCGCATTAAGAAATTGGTCTTTGTCGCCAGAAAAGCAGTACTTGTGTACAATAGCAAGTGTACATGAGTTCTGTAAATACATCTGCTTTGTATGATTCACACAGTTAGTCATCACTCCTCATAAACTTCCGTACTTGTCTGTCAACCAACATGCCACGTAGACACCAGCAGAATTCACAGTGGCACCATGCTGTGCCACCTGGCCTCAAATCAAGACAGTGGGGGTTCTGTGCTGCCTCAAACCTAGACAATAGCTGAGTTCACCACCCGGTTCTAATCTCGGATTGTGGGGACAGAATTGGGCCACAGGCTTAGATAGGCCAGTGATTAAATTACCACAGGCATTTTAAGTGGCAGTTTTCTATGTATTTCCAACACAATAAAGAAAATGATTAGAAAGCATACTGGACCCCCAAAACACTGGCCCCTAATTTCCTACGCAGTCACACATGTAATTTCGATCCACAATATTCCACCGCTGAGAACACATGAGGAGCACGCTCAGCAAAACCCTGTTATCCCAGGAGACTGCCAACAGGACACTTTTCTGCCTCCCTACCACACACTCCAAGGGTAATACCGGTTCAAAGTATTCGATCCTTGCCTGGGTTTGATTCCAGGCTCAACGACCCACTATCTCTACCTTTGGGCATGTTATTTAACCCCCTCAGTGCTTCATCTGCAATACAGAAACCCTAATAATACCTACCTCAAAGGGTTCTTTGTGAGGATAATTTTAATACAATGGTGGTATGTTTCAATTAACAAAATGCATGTATGTTATTAATTCATAATGCTATGAATTTTCTTCTTTATTAAGTGGGCATAGTAACACCTTCACTGTCTCTTACATACATAAGAGGGTAAAAAACAGTAATACGTGTGATAACACATTTATCTCTTGCCTAGTAGGCCAAGTCATTGAGAGCACGAACTCAATGTACCACATTTATTTCTTTGAGGCACAGAGTAAGGATGCACTTTAAGAGCCAAGGCATAGACATAATGCCTGTACATGGACATAAATAAATCAGGTATATATAACACCATTCACCGAGTGATGTCCAAACAAAACTATGCCATTTCTTTGCTGACTCTATGGCAGCAATCACAAAAGGCTGGCCTAGAGAATTATCAGGTCTCCTGACATACTGATGTGTTGGGGAAACCCAAATAATCTGAGGGTAAAAGTGGTAATGAAAGCTCAATTGATTATCATCATTATCGGTAATAAATAAGAAGAGTCTCAGAAACTATGATTTATTTAGCTTATATATGCCAGCACTGTGCTGAGCTTGTGTGTGTTCATGAGATGCTCCCAATACCCTAATGAAGTAGTGTTATTAGGATTCCCATTTTGTATATGGGAAAAGGGAAGGCTTAGAATGTTCAAGTAAGTTGTACAATATCATATAGTGTTGACTGGCAGCCAGAAGAGTCTGAGCCTGCCATCTCGGCTTCCAACCACTGCCTGCTAAGCTGTGAACTCTTCCTTGTGATAAAAAAAATGTAAATATGTTTTCCCAGTTTATTATTTATCTTCTTACGTTGCTTATGTAATTTTGTGAGGGGGGTAATCTTTTCATTTCCTAAGAGCAAAGTGTTAATATTCCTAATATATAAAGATATTCTAAAGATAGAAATAAAAATCATCAATAATTGTCTAGAAAAATAGGCAAGGGATATCAACAGGAAGTTTAAAGAAAAAGAAATGCAAATAGACTAAGAACTCAAGAACACACATAATGAGAGAATTGCAAATTATGGATGGGAAAATTAGAGCATCAATGAGAGTAATAATTGAAAACGATTAAACCACTACAGATGTATTTAAATCAATGGGTTTATAATGATACTAAGAAGAAAAAAAGAAAATCGGTCACCTTTGGAGTTCTGGAGAATCAAATCATTTTGAAAAATGGTAAATAAAAGAAAATCAAGCTTTTGCTCTGCTTTTCCTTGTGACTTATAATCAAGGACTGATGAAAGAAAGTTTCCATTTTTAGGAGTTTTTTACCAAATATAAAAACAAATTAACAAAATTTGAATATCAGCATTTTGTGATCCCTAATGAAATAGATCTAGGTAATAATTATCAGTAGTTGTTAACACCACAGAAGAGAGATTTCACATGCCTCCTGATAGACGCACATAGCTTCACCTATAAAACAGTCTGGCAAAAAGCATGCAACCTGAATTAAATCTGCTTGCTTATAGGAAATGCCAGTGACTGAGAAATTTGCATCGCACGGATGCAATCAATAACATCCAGACTATGGGACTGTCTACAGGACAAACAACCCTATTGCCTTCAACAAGTAGATTACAAGGAAAATAATGGAGAGTGATGGACGACCTATGAATTAAGAGAAACTTAGGAGACATGAAAGTCAATTCTAAAGGACAGAACTTACTTGGGTCTTGATTTACAAACAAGATGGAAAAAGAAGAATTACAATCAGTAATTTGAAAAGCGACTAGATATGTGATAGGACTAAATAATTAATATCTTTGGTATAATAATGGCATTGTTGTATTTATAAAAAAAAGTCACCTTTTAGAGATGAATACTGACACACTTAATGAAGACATGGTCTTACGGGGGGGAATTAGCTCCCGTCGGGGCTGGGCAATGTCTAAAACAGGACTGCCGATACACTGGTAGCTCGTGCAGCTGGCTTATGGGTGGGTACATTCCGTTAACATGTCCGTTTTACTTTAATATGTTCTTTTTATTTTATTAAGGAAAATTTTAAAAACTATTTGCCAGATACAAGCACATATACATTGTATGATAAAGCAAGTTTATAAAAACAGTAATAACAGTTTTATCTAGGTGGTAAGGTTATGTACTATTTTGACCTTTTCAATTTTCAATTTTTTCTTGTAATAAATGTGTGACTTATTTACAGACAGAAATGGAAAATTTATTTTAAAAATAATTTTCTCCATGTGAGGATTTAATCATCAATATTTTGTTTAAACAACTGGGAAGCAAATATTGTAAAACCTTAGGATTTACTAACACTGGGTGGTAGGCACACAATTATTCAATATACCATTTCCTTAATGTTGAAAGTATAACATTATATAGTAAAACATTATAAAAATTGAAAATGCAATGACTATCCTTTATCTCTGTTAGGTCACATTGAATACCTTTTCTCCAAAATAACCTCTACAAGCAAAAGTGTCACACAGTATAAAATATTTGCACTTTAACCATAACTCTAAGATTTTTGCAACAATGCCTGAAGAATTATGTAAGAGATTCTAGGAATCTTCCCTATGTGGAAGCTCACAGGATAGTAGTCAATCTATATATTTTTAAATATTTTCATTTTTAGAGGAATAAAAAATATGACACAATTCATTACATTGAAAGGATTTTATCCTACTACTGTTAAACATTTAGGAAAAAGTCTTAATCACACAGTTAAAAATATTTCAAAGAAAAGAACTGGACTGGGCCATAGCAGTCAGACAGTTGAAGCCTATTATTTTGCAGATGAGAAGGCTGTGGTTTGTCTAAAGGCACAGAAGTGGTTGGGGTCAGATGGACGACAAGAGACCAGGTCTCTAATGCCCAGTTCTCATCTTTCACGACCAAGTCACACCAGATAGCATCTTACCAAACACTTCTACCATCTAAGCAAAACTACAAACCTGCGATATACCTATTATCAGAAAACTGGTAAGAATATCTAAGACACAGGACAAGCTGTGGTTTGTGGGAAGGAGGGGTTTATTTTTATATAGACTGATTATTATAGCATTTTTAGGTTGACAGCAAAATTGAGCAAAAAATACAGTCCCCATATATTCTCTGACCCTACATACGACGCCCCCTCTGCCAACAACAGCCTGCACTGGAGTGGTACATTTGTTATAATTGGTGAACCATTATACTGGCACATCACACTCACCCCAAGTCTGCAGTTTACCTTAGCACTCACTCTTGGTGTACATTCTACGCGTGTTGACAAATGTATCCACTCTAATAGCATCAGACAGAACAGTTTCGCTGCTCTAAAAACCCCCTGTGCACCATCTATTCATCTCTCCCCTGCCCTGGCAACCATGACCTGCTATTTATTTTTTTCATAATTGTGTCTTTTCTAGAACGTCACATAGTTGGAATCATACAGTATGTAGCCTTCCCAGATGGGCTCCTTTCACTTAGCAATATGCATCTAAGTTTCCTCCAGGTCTTTGCATGGCTTCATAGCGCATTTCTTTTCAGCACTGAATACTATACCATTGTCTGAATGTACCACAATTTATTGATCCATTCACCTACCGAAAGGTTATTGGTTGCTTCCAAAGTTTGGCCATTAGGAATAAATCTGCTGTGACCATCTGTGTGCAGGTTTTTATGTGGACTTAAGTTTTCAACTCGTTTGAGTGAATTCAAAGGAGCATGATCGTTGGATGATAACATATGAGTGTGTTTAGCTTCCTAAGACACTGCCAAAATGAGTTCAAAGTGGTTGTATAGAGGGGTTTAATTTTTAAAATCAACACCTAAAGTGGAAAATCACACATAACCAATGTTATTCTAAAAACATCTTAGGAAGGCAGCACGTTCAGCCTGACATTGTAGATCTCAAAAGCCACTCAGCTGTCAATTCTGTTACGGCAGGGGATTTTTTATACCTCCCTCTATTCCCAGTAGTATTTCTAGTACCTCAATCAGTGCTGCTGCATATGTCCTCACGTCCTCATTCAGTGTTAAATGAATAGATAACCCCAAAGGAAAAAAATCCTTTCCTTCCGTTTTGTAGCAGACAGTTGTTTGTTTGGTTGACAAGTGAAGACTCATCTTAGAGGTCTTGCAGTGTGAAAAGTAAGTATTTTTAAACAACAGACTATCACTCCTTTAGGCCAAGTATCCACCCCGTAAGAGGGCTGAAGGACTGAGACAGGGACAGAAACAGAATCCAGCCTCCCCTGTTACTGTGGGCATTGTGCTCATTGCATGGAATGAGGACAGACTCCTCTGCACTGTTTAAATAGTTCTCTATTTGCCATGCACGTACAGTTGAATTTACATAAATTAAATGCATATAAACTGAGACTCCACTCTAATTGCAAAACTACTGCATTGGAAATAAGCTTTCATTGAAATTACATTAGAAACCAGAAAGATTAAATTAGATTTAGAAACATATTTAGCCCCATCAAGAGGTAGATTACAGAAGAGTTTATAAAACAACACGGATACACATTGTAGGCCGGCAAAATGTCCGGGTAGGAAAAGGAACAGCTTCATCACGTGGGGACAAGGACAGGAAAGTTGTCATTTCACTTTGAAGCAATGACTATGGAGTCATTCAACCTACTGAACCAAATTCCTGCTCTAAGAACTTAAGCCTACTCCTCTGGTCTCAGTTGTTCATGCTTATAAAAGAATAAAACCTAGGCTGTTGCAAGGAGAAAGACTATATGTGTCAGGTCTAGCACCCTGGTTTTCAATTTTCAAAACAAAGAAACACAAACAGAACCGTAATAACAATTATTTAAGTCTAGGTATGAAGTACTGGGAAATGCAGGTTTGCTGGTCCAAAGTCTGCCCACATCGTCGGGTTCCCACCATTGCACAGGCAAAGTTACTATTTAATATTGATTCAGAGTCCAAGAGCCCTGTGGATTACATAAATGTGCCTTAGATGGCTTGCTATTATTTTTCCCTCTCCCTTCTCACCAGACAAATGTGAAGCTAAATTAGTCACTTATCATAAAGTTCTCTGAAACATTCAAGTCGAAAGAAAGGCCCGATAATTGTTCTTAGCCATCTGGCACCAAGTAATGCTCATGAACTTACATGAACCATTTGGTAAAAATCCAAAAACGTCTATCTTAATTTTACATCTCACTTACTGAAAGTTCTAAGTTGACAAATTTCTAAGAAGAGAAAATGGTTTATTAAAAAGGAAAACAAATGAGTATATCCTCGACCTAGTTCACAAGCACATAGGAAAGCTTTAAGAAAATGCTACACCTCTAGCATCCAGTCTTAACTAACAAACTTCTGACAAAAATTACACACTTGACCTGTGCAATACATGGACGCACACAGACATATACACTCATAACACACACTGTAAAGGATAAGCAGTGGTTGCTTTTTCTTCCTATGTCTTTTCACAGGAACAGCAACATATCATCTTACTGAGAAGGCCGTGAAGCTGTCACCAAGAAGCTCACCTGCAATGCCTCCGCCATGATGGCGAGCGCTCCGTCTACTGGCCTAGACTGAGCCCTTGCAAGCAGATCTTCACTTACCTGGATCATCATAATAGCCTGCCAACTGGTCTCCAATCAATTCGTCTCCAGCTGACTCCAATCCATTTTCTACCACACAGCAGGAATGAGCTTCTAAAAGCAAACCATTTCCCCTCCTCAGTCTAAACTTCCCAGAGGCTTCACACTGCCCTTAGAATAAAATCCCAAAATCTTACCATGGTTTAGAAGACCTCCCGAGACTGGCCTCTACTCCACCAGTCTCATCTTGTACCATCCACTCCTGCCTACTCAAGATGCAGCGGACATACTTGCTACTTTTCTAATACTGTGGAGCGCTGTGCTCCTTCCGGCCTCATGGTCCTAAGCATATTGGAGACAGAAAGTATGACCTTTACTCCACATTCCCCAAAAAAGAGAGATGAAAACAGAGTTGGAGATGACTGTGCATGAGGTGGGCTCTCTTTTCTCATTCATGAGAAGTTTAGGTTCATTGCCCGGCTGTGTTCCAGGGAGGTGAAAGTAACTGCTTTCTTCCTTTTATACTGGAAATTTATCCTCCTTTCTGCAACCATATTTTCTAGTAAGTTTTTCTCATGTAAATGCTCTGACTCATTATTCCCTCCCCATCCAAAATCTCGGACACGTAACAACATATTTATCCTCACGACGTACGTAAGCTGGCAACCGGGAGCTAAATTCACTTCTCAAGCAGGGTTGGAATCAACGGAGCCACTCTCCTGAAGTACTTAGAATATTACTTATATTTAAATGGTATTATGACAAGCTCCAGCTTCTAAAAATTACTGGATATTACTCTCAAAATAAAACATTACAATTATCTCCTTGGAATGGAATTCATTTTATTAATTTGAAAAGTTATCTTGAACATTGGGGAGAGAACACTTATTTGAAGAACAAAATTGCCAACGTACATGAAAAAAGCTTATTTCTGAGAGGAAATGGGAGAACAAAAAAACTGCTTCATGTTTTCTGAGATTCATTATGCTGACGCTAATAATCAACTTAATTATAAGTTGAGTGAAAAATATAGTCTTAATTTCTTTACAAGATGATATTGGGGCTTATTTGGAATAGGAACTTAGTACCAATAAGCTAAAGTAGAAATATGGCTATTATAAATGCAAAGGAAGAAATATAATAAAGCTTTAGGGAAGTCAGTGAACAGAGAAAAATAATCAGTAACAGTAATTATAAAATCTAAGTCCCATTCATATGTGTTGACTCATTTCTTCTTCCCAACTAACTTATTAGGAAGGTTCTATGATAATCTCCACTTCACAGGTAGAGAAAATGAGCAACTTGTCCAAATAACAATGCTGGGATTTGAATCAAGTTGGTTTGACTGTGGGGTCCACACTCGTAATCACAGCACTGTGCTGCTTCCTATGTCTTAAAATCAGATACAAAGGAATATATTAAATATTACAGGTGAATTGCTACCTCCCAATAATGCAGGAACAGAAACTCACAATATTGTATAAATGAAGAAAACTATGTAAGTCTTAGAGATCTTCTGACATACCCCAAATGATGCAAGATCTTCTGATTCCTAATCTGTAGGTATCTTTAAGAGTTGTGGCTCCTTATTTGGCAAATATACGTGGAGTGACTTTGAAAGACTTTGTTACTGTCTTGACACCAGGCGATAAATGGTTTTTCATACAAGGCCTAGTGGGATCACTAAGGGATACTCTTCACCCTGGGTATCAAAGAGAGGGGGGCTTCCATGGGATCTGAGGCTGAAGAGTGTTTCTCTGAATGAAAACATAAGAAGAGGGGAAGAGATGTGAAGAGCTTTCTAGGCAGAAGAAACTACATGCAGAAGAGCCTGGATGAGAAAAACTGTTCTTTCAAGGAACTTAAAGAAGTCCTACATGGATGGATGAGTTACATGTCTTCAGGATAGAGCATTATAACCAATTACAATGGAAAAATTGGGATGAGACCACACAGCACCATGCAAGCTACATTAGGGACTTTAAACATATTAAGCTTTTTTTTTTTTTAAGTTAAAGTTTATTGAGGTGACAATTGTTAGTAAAGTTACATAGATTTCAGGTGTACAATTCTGTATTACATCATCTGTATATCACATTGTGTGTTTACCCCCCCGCCCCCGAGTCAGTTCTCCTTCCATCACCATATATTTGACCCCCTTTACCCTCATCTACCACCACCCTCCCTCCTTACCCTCTGGTAACCACTAAACTATTGCCTGTGTCTATGAATTTTTGTTTCTTCATTTGTCTTGTTCTTTTGCTGTTTTCAGTTTTATATACCACATATCAGTGAAATCATATGGTTCTCTGCTTTTTCTGTCTGATGAAGCTATTTTTAAAGTTAAAGGAAGAGCAAGGCGTCTGGCTGGCATGGCCACCCCAACTCCCAATCCCACTCCATTTCTCCACTGCACTATCCCTACCACAGAGGAATCAGAGAAGAACCAAACAAAACTGAACGACTGAGATCCACACGGGGGCCGAAAGGAAGAGGATGAAGCCAAGACATGAAGGGAGAAGAGAGAAGAAAGAATGCGTCCAGAAGAAGAGGAGTTTACTTCACAAGAAGGAAAACGACTATGGGATGACTGAGCGATGAAATTAAAGACTGATCATGGTATGTTGAAGCCAGCTAGCAAGAGCCCCATGTTAAATTTTCATCCGGTTGTTAAATCACTGGTAACAGGAAATCAGATGTGTTGGAAGTATTTACCATGTTTCCCTGAAAATAAGACCAGGTCTTAAATTAAAGTTTGCTAAAAAAAAAAAAAAAAAAAAAAAAAACGCATTAGGGCTTATGTTCTGGGGATGGCATCCTGAAAAATCATGCTAGGGCTCATTTTCCGGTTAGGTCTCATTTTCGGGGAAACGGTATATTCTGAACATTGGCAAATGCTCTAAAACAAGGCTTTTCTTTTTGGAGAACTGGTTTACCAGTATTCCACTGCCTACATTCACCGAGGACCTGGCGTTACTGTCATTGTTAGACAGAAGTAAGTAGAATTTTTGGAGCCATTTTTGAAACTTCCCATTTCTCTATGGATTCTTCATGTCTCGGAAAGAGTAATACAGACCTAAAATAATAAACTGTGGTGATTTTTATTGGCCCCTGTGTTGACCTGACCCCCTTACAGTGAAGCTAAATAGTGAACTTGATCAACCCTCTTATCTATGCGTTTCTAACCATTTTTGTAGCTATACAGCTCTGCAAAAGGTATTAAATAAAAGCAATACATTTTGCTTAGGAAAGGCCATAAGACTAGGTAGAAATTCCATCTGTGGATCATACCAATTCCCTCAAGTTATGAGTGATTAATCTTGGTAACTAATACAGAGGTTTTAACCTGAAACCATGGATGAGCTGCTAGGGGTTCTATGAATCCTCTACAATTTATGCAAAATGTGTTGTTGTTTGCATTTTCCTAAGGAGAGGGACATGGCTGCTGATCCAAAATAAGATTTAGAACCAGTGACTTACAGACTTATTCCAATGTAAGCTGGTGGGGTAATGAGACAGCTACTGCCTGTCTCCTAGAATGATAAATATTGTAAGTTAGTTGTAATTGCCAACATTATTTTCTTTTAAGGATTCATAACAGATATTAGGAAATAATAGGCAACGACTCTGGAAAGAAATAATGCTGGGCAGAAAAATAAAGTGGAGTGATCATATATCACCTTTAGAAACACTTTTAATTGGACCTAAGCTGATAAGTACCCTTTAACACCGAGATCAAACATCAAGGGGAAGAAATGTATTCTCCAATCAAAATAAAGCATAAGCAATAGGATGCACATTTTCCAAAAATCCCCAACAAAGAATTTGAGTATTTCATCCTTAAGACACTGGATACACTAAAACAATGTATCCCTCAAGATTGAACAAATTAAAGATACATGTCAAAATGTTGTGTTTTCATATACTCAACACCACTAAAGGGGGGGTTAACTTCATGGACATATTAGTGGACAAGAAAGAGAATCAGTAGTATCTGTCTCCAAAAAGACATTTATGTGATACATGTGCCCATCCTAATGTGCTCCAGAATTTTTCTTTTAGTAGTATGCTTCAACATGGTGAGCAGTTAAATATAGATGATTAGTCAGTACGTGTTTAATTACATACCAGTATTTCTTGAAGATTAAAAATGTCTGCAATTCAATTATCCCCACATAGCAGGTCCCATTTTCTACTCATTTAGCTTGGAACAATGTAGTCACAAAATATATTGTCCTACATTAAAATCTGTTTGATAGTACTCCACGGAGCTGATTTCAAAGGGGAAAAATACACCTGCTTCACATCTCAGGGAGAATACAACCTACTACTTTGTATCTTTCTACATTCACATGGCTTCTAGAGCACAGTCGTGACCCCCTCAGGGCCCCTTTTCTCCATCACTACTTTGACACAATCTCAATTTTTACACAGCTAGCCTTCAAATCAACTCATGTAAAATGGCTAACCTTTCATCTAAATGATCTCAACTCTGGTTTTGACGTCCTGTCCCTACACCTAAGTAAATCATCTGCAGAGACTTGGATCATTGCAGTTACCGACACAATAGCACTGACGAAATCTTAAGTGATCCTTTGCACAGAGAGATCATTCCTCAGGAGAAAGAATAAGAAGACAGTGTTTCAGTTCCCAATTTAAGGTACAAGACCCAGAAAAACAATTTAAAGTATGTAAGAGGTACTTGGAATAATTTATCTGATTACACATACTGCCAGTATTTTCCTTCATGTTTTTGTAATGAACCTGATCATGGAAAAACAAATTTACGTCTGTTTTCTGTGTCATTATGAGCTGAGCTCATTTGGTGCAGAAAACCTACAGTTTAATTGCTTGATTTAAATTTGGCTAGTAGAATACATACTGAAACATTACCCTTTTAATTATGTTAATTTATAACTGGAAAGCTAAATTTAAAAAGGCAATAACATTAATTATTTACTTGCCCATTAAAGCAGAATATGTATTACCAAGCTAATTGGTTTCATAAGTCTGCCAAAAAATTAAAAACAAGTTTGTTCACTGATTTATACGGGAAAGGTATACATATTCTCAGCAGGTTCCTTGCTTTTTATTGGATTACAGAAAAATAGGTGTAAAATACTTTCTCTAAACAATACTCCACATATCTTCTTCCTTCCTGGGTTAAAACACATTTTAAAGAAGATAGGAAGGAACAGAAGTGACATTTATTCAATGCTTATTCTGTACCATACTTTACATGTATTGTCTCATTTAATTCCAGAGCTGAATAAAAAAATTAATTAACATTATCTCCTTTTTGAAGATGAAGGTTCAGAAAAATGTTTTAAATTTGCTAAGGCAAGAAGGCAAAACAATCAATCAAATCCAGAATGTGCTCCAGAAACAATCACGATCTCACACTTGGCTATATTATTACAATACCTGTTATTCCCAGCAGGCTGGATGCTTGCTGACTCAATATGATTCCCTAAGAAGACATGTTTTAAAGTCAAAATCAAATTCTTTAACGAAAAATGTATTCATAGGTCCTTTTGGATACTGGCATAAAAAATAGCCAGAGAACACAATCAAAAGCAAAGAAGTCATAGATTAGTGTATACCCCAGCGACATAAAACCAGAATAACACAAGGAAAAAGTCTAATAAATACACTTGAACCTTATCTGTAAAATGGAATTCGGTATCAGGCATGTTCCTTTTAGACTGCAACTCAACAGGGGACTTACAAATTAAAAATTATAATACCCATATTACCACCCTCTTGGGCATATTGTGAAAATCAAATGTGAACTGGGATAAGAAAGAGCTATGAAAAATATCAAGCATTATGCTAATCCAAGTTAGTACAATTAGTATAAGACTTGTTGCACCTAAATAATTCCCATGGAATTCACTCTGAATTCATGTGGACACTATAATTTAGCTATATTCTCATATAACTAGAAAGGCTTATAAAATTTCTCCAATATAAAGTTTAGCTATTATCTAGTCCAGGGGAAAATTTCATTAATATGTCATCTTAACAAGGGACAATTAGCTAGCAGTCTTTAATTAACACTCAATAAAATAATATAATATGAAATAAGAATGCCTTCAAAAGGGCTTGGGGTCATTGTATTCATTAATATTTTACACAAGCTTTTTTATACAAGGGAAAACAAAAATATTAAGCATGTTTTTATGTATGCACACTTTAAATAATACAACTAAATTGCTAATGGTTATAGAGCAATTTGGGTCATATTAATACGTAATGAAAAGCAAATTTGTGCATTTTCTAAGAGAGGTTTAAATTATACTCTAAATGTCTGCAAGTGGACCAGGAAGTCAAACAATATTCCACCTTAGATGACTCCCTGAGATATTTCTAAATGTGGCCTGATGGTTTTAGAGATTTTATGTAGTAGTTCCAGACCTAATGTATCATAATAAATTATCATCTAAGATTTCCATGGAATACTTTATATATCATTCATTATGATGCTTTTTGCTGAGGGCTGGGTCTGAAACCATAGGGATTAGGTTTAAATTACACTTTGGTTCTTTTTTATTCAATATTTAAGAAATATTATGTTATTTGCCTGTGGGAAGACACAGGCTATTTCTAAATAGAGGGAAAAGATCATGTACATTTTTATCCCTTACATCATTAAAATGGAAACATTTACTTTTTTATTGTGTTAAACTAAGAAATGAAGACATGAATCAATGCATTCAGTATTTACTTAGGGCTTACTAAGTACTAAAAGGATTTTCAAATCCTTAGATCACAAATGAAATGGTTTTTGTGATTTGTTATTTGTCAAAATAACTTATCACCACCACCCACAGCAGAATAATATTATTCAGCATGACATCCTATGGGCCAATCTTTCATTTTCATTTATGAAGTCTTGGGTGGAAGTGGGAGATTTACACATTACTTTCTATCCAACACTTAATTCTTCTGACATCAAGGAAATCTGGATTTGCAATAGCAGTCAAAACCCTTCGATTTCACCAGAAATAGCTAAAACCTACCAAATCTAGAAAATCTAACCCAATTAATGAATCTTATATAAGGAATACTGTTAACAATTGCACAAAAACTTTGTAACAAATTAAAATTAAAGCAATGGATATGGCCTTTGGGTGAACTATTAAATCACATTTTACTTGCTGAAACATGTAGAGCATTGATAGAAAAATACCATTTAATCCAACATGGTTTTGCCTCTTTTGAACTATAAATGTTTGTAAGAGGAGATTGTGGGGGCAAAAATAAACATATGCAATAGTGAGCTTTTCTTGAGTTCCTGGAATAAACGTTATTTAAAAGCTTGTGTACTACGCTGTATATGACTTCACTCATATGTGGGATATAAAACTGAAGGCAACAAAGGAACAAGACAAACAAAGAAAGAAACAGGACTCATAGATACAGAAAACAGAGGGTACGGGGGGAGAAAGGATGGTAGAAGAGGGTAAACAGGATCAAATATATGGTGAGGGAAGGAGAATTGACTCTGGGTGATGAACACACAATGGGATTTATAGATGATGTAATACAGAATTGTACACCTGAAATCTATGTAATTTTACTAACAATTGTCACCCCAATAAATTTAATAAAATTAAATTTTAAAAAAATCTCTCAATTACCAGCAGAACCCATCTTTATATCCCCCTCCCTCACAATTTGCTCAATTATTTTTTTTTTAAATAATTTACTAGTTCCTAATTTATCTTTTTAAAAGTTAGGATTTTGTTCTAACAGGTATGATTACAGAAAAGCACTATTGCAATAGGGAAAAATGAAGATACCAAATGATTAGATACAAGAATAATAATCATTCTTGGATTTCTAATAACAAAAAGAATAGCTTTTATAAGAAATAAAGATGACTAATGCTGCCCATCTTATTCTAAAGAAATAAATTTAAAAAGAAACACATATATCCACGTACACACATACTAGAGACATCTGCTGATATGCTGGACATATTTCTCTTCTCCCTGATAATGATTAATGTTATGACATTTCCAGGAGATAACACTCTGAGAAAGTATAAAAACCATATCCCTTTTCATGCTTTTTCTGTTTCTGTTTTTATTCGCTTACTGGAGGCACTAAAACAGAAGGAGAGGTTTGTTTATTTTGGTTCTAGGTTGATTAGCATGCTAACTAAGTTGTACCATCACTTAACCTAATAAAACTCTCATGTGAACAACGATTGTTGCTGTAGCTTTTTTTCCCCTCATTTATTTGCCAGTAGTATGACAATGCATCATTTGGAGACTGCTCTGCTCCAATATGGGGCTGTGCAAATTGGAAACAAGTGGAAATTCAAATATACATACAGTCAATGGCATATGTATAACATATATCATATATATCTTGTATATATATATGATATATATATATATATGATTGTATATATATTTATTTGTGGAACAAAAGTAATATTATTGTGAAAATCTTTACCTCATAGAAAAGTATCAAGTAAAAAATGAACACTTTTCCACTTCACACACTAATATAAATAATAACTGGGTATAATAGTTATGTATTGCTGTATAAAGAATTATTACGAACTTAGTGGCTTAAAACAAGACATATTACCGCAAAATTTTTATGAGTTAGGGATCTGGGAAGCGTTAATTGGGTCCTCTGATTCAGAGTATTTTACAAGGCTGTGTTGGTCAGGGTTGTGGTCTCATCTGACACTCAGCTGGGGTAGGATCCACTTCCAAGCTCATGTGGTAGTTGGGAAGATTGAGCTCCTTGCGGGCTATTGGACGTCCTTGCCATGTGCACCTCTACATATGGCAGATTGCTCCATCAAAGCTATTAGAGGACAGAGTCACTAGAGTAAGTCTGCTAGCAAGATAAAAGTTACAATTTCTTGTGTCTTAATCATTGTAGTGACATCCTGCCACCTTAGACATATACTATTGGTTAGAAGCAAGTCACGAGGCCTACCATACTTAAGGGAAGGGAATTACACACAGGATGTGGATACCAGGAGGTGGGATCATTAGGGATTATCTTAAATCTTCATGCCATAGTGGGTATGTAAACAAATACGGAAGCTCATTTTATATAAACACTTTGGCACCTCTGATGTATTCACTTACTATATCACGATCATCCTCTCATTGTGGTGTAGATAGATCTACCGTAGTCCTTTGAATAGCCATGTAGTATTTATTTATACATGTAGTTTCCTATGTCACATCTTTTGAAATGTCTCCATTTTCCTTGGCTTTTTTGTTTATGTACAATCTCAAGATAATGCTATTTTAAAGTGGGAAAGTTAAAGGGACCAAAATAGAAGCGAAGTTTCCACACTTCATTCGAAGCGGTAAAATACTGATTACAGTAGACTGTTGTTACAAGGCTATTTTTTTTCTGGGTGTAACAATACACAGAGCAATTAGTACAAAAACTGTACAAGAAGATACACTCAAACACACTATAACAAGCAAGATAAAATTCTTAAGAAAAAAAAAAGTTCAACTAACCTGTAGGAAGGCAAAAAAAAAAAAAAAAGAAACAACAGGAAACAAATGAAAAGCAAGTAATAAAATAAGTATAAAATAGCATACCTAAGCACTAATGTATTAATTTTTGAAAGTTTCTATATATTTTTAACAGTTTTATTAAGATATAATACACATTTATTTTACTCTTTTAAAGTACATAATCACAATTACTAGTATATTCAAAGTTGTATATCCATCCTAAAATCAATTTTAAAACAAATTCAATATACGTATTTATTACCCCGCAAAAAATTCCAGATCACTTGGTTCCTATTCCTCCAAATTTCTATTCTCCCAAGTCCTAGACAACCACTAATCTTTCCATGTTACAGATATCCCTATTTTGGAAATTTCATTTAAATTGGATTATAGAATATATCATCTTTTGTGACTAGCTTCTTTCATTCAGTATAATGTTTTCAAAGTTCATCCATATTGTAACATATATTGGAACTTCATTTATTTTCATTGCCAGATAGTATCCTATTATCTGAATATACATTTTACGTATTCATTCACCAAACAATAGAGCCTTAAAATAAATAAGACAAAAACTACCCTGTTTTCCCAAAAATAAGACCTAGCTGGACAATCAGCTCTAAAGCGTCTTTTGGAACAAAAATTAATACAAGAACCGATCTTATGTTATATTATATAAGACCGGAAGTTATAGTATAGTAAAATAAGACTGGGTCTTAATTTTTGCTCCAAAAGATGCATTAGAACTGATTGTCCCGCTAGGTCTTATTTTAGGGGAAACACAGTAAAAAGGTGAAAGGAGAACTGGGCAAATCCACAATTATAGCATTTAGCACTCCCTCTTAATAACTTACAGAATTAAACAGAAAACCAGCAAGGATATAGAATAATGTGAACAACAATCTAATTGAGAAATATAGAACATTCCACCCAAAAATAGCACAATACACATTTTTTCAAGTGACCATGGAATATTCACCAAGATGTAACATAGTCATGGGCAATAAAACAAACCTGAACAAATTTAAAATAATTGATTATGTACAGAGTGTATTCTCTGTTTATAATGGAATCAAACTAGAAATCAGTAACCAAAAGATAATAGAAAATTCTCTAAACACATGGAAATAAACAATATACTTCTGAATAATCAGTGGGTCAAAATGAAAGTTTCAAAGGAAAATTTTAAATGGTACATAGAGCTAAATGAAAGCAAAACACAGATACCAAATGTGGGGCACAGCTAAGGCAGTACTAGAAGGAAATGATTACATTACAAATGAGAGAAGGTTTCAAGTTAGTAACATAGTTTCCTATTATAAGGACCTAGAAAAAGACCAGAATAAACTCAAAACAGGAGGAGGAAAACAATGAAGACAAAAGCAAAAATCAATGAAATTGAAAATAGAAAAGCAATAGAGAAAAATGAATTAAACAAGAAGCTGGGTCCTCAAACAAATCAGTAAAATTGATAAACCTCTAGCAAAACTGATAAAAGCAAAAATGGAGAAAACACAAATCACCAATACCAGGAATGAAATAAGGGATATCATTGCAGAGCCTGAGGCAATTACATTTGACAACTTAGAAGAAATGGATCAATATGTGGAAAACCATACACTACCTAGGGTAGGCAGAATAATGGACCTCCCAAAATGCCGACATCTTAATCGTGGGAAACTAAGAGCATGTTACGTTATATGCCAAAAGGAACTTTGCACTAATAATTAAGGTAACCAATCTTGAGATGGAGAGTCTATCATGGATTAATCTAATCACACAGATTTGTAAAAAGTAGAAAACCTTTCTCAGTTGTGGTCACAGAACCAGAGAGATGGCAGTGTGAGAAAGATCCAGCTAACTGTTGCTGGTTTTACAGATGGAGGAAGGGGGCCATAAGCAAGGAAAGCAAACATTCCCTAGAAGCTAAAAAATGCAAGAAAACATATTCTTCCCTAGTCCTCCAGAAACGAATGCTACCCTACCAACACCCTGATCTGAGCCCAGTATGACACACAGAAGAGTGAGTGAGTGTGTGTGTGTGTGTGTGTGTGTATTTCTATTGTTTTAAACCACTAATTTTGTGGTATTTGTTATAGCAGAATAGAAAACTAATATACTAAAAAAACACAAGATGAACAAGACTATCTGAATAGCCCTAAACCAAATAAATTGAATACATGATTTAAAACCTCCTCAAAAATATATCTCCAGGCCCAGATCTTTTCACTGGAGAACTCTAACACATATTTAAAGAAGAATTCCAATTTTACACAAGCTCTTCCAGAGAACAGATAAGAGAATACTTCTCAACTCATTTTATGAAGCCAGTGTTATCCTGATACAAAAAACAGACAAAAACAGTATCAGAAAACATGAAAACTACAGACCAACATCTCTCATAAATGTAGATGCAAAAATCTTCAAAAAATTAGCAAACCAACTCCAACAATATGTAAAGAGAATTAAGACATCATGACCAAGTGAGATTTATTTCAGGTATGCAAGGCAGGTTCAACATTCAAAAAAAAAAAATGTAATCCATTATATGAATAAGCTAAACAAGAAATATGAGGGGCGGCCGGTTAGCTCACTTGGTTAGAGCGCGGTGCTCTTAACAACAAGATTGCCCGTTCGATCCCCGCATGAGCCATTGTGAGCTGCGCCCTCCACAACTAGATTAAAACAACCACTTGACTTGAAGCTGATGGGTCCTGGAAAAACACACTTAAATAAATAAAAGTTAAAAAAAAAAGAAAAAAGAAATATATATGATCATACCAATTCACAGATAAAAAACATTTGACAAAATCCAACACCAATTCCTGATAAAAAAAACTCTCAGAAAGTTAGGAGTAAAGGGAAATCACTTCAACTTAATAAAAAGCATCAACAAAACATCTATATTGAATGTCACACTTAATGGTAAAAGACTGAATGCTTCCTCCTAAGAGTGATCATAGTAGTGGAATTTGTAGCTACTACAACAATGAAAGTAGAAGAAATAAAAAGCAGACAGATTGCAAAGGAAGACATGAACCTATTCCCATTTATAGATGGCATCAATGTCTACGTAGAAAATCTCAAGAATCTATTTAAAAAAAAACACACAAAAGAAATCTAGAATAAGTGAGTTCATCAAGGTCACCGGTTTTAAGATCTACATACAAAAATTAATTACATTTCCATATACTAACAATTTACACACAGAAAGTGAAATTAAGCACACACCACCACCTACAATCAATCCAAAGACTATAAAATACTTTGGCATAAACTCGTACGGACAGTACCTGTATACTAAAACTACAAAATGCTGAGTAAAGAAAAAGTAAAGAAGTCCTAGCTAAATGGAAAAAAAACATACTGCATTCATGGATAGGAATAGCAAACATAGGAGAAGTATCAAATCTTCCCAAATTCATCTATAGGTTTAAGGCAAAGCCTATCAAACTCCAAGTAAGTTTTTGTATATACACAGACAAGCTTATTATACAATTGAATTGGAAAAAAAAAAAAAAAAAAGCACAGACCTTTGAGTATATAAAGCAATATGTACAAAGAAAAATGAAGCTGGAGTAAGAGGAATTACTCTATCTGATATTAAGGTTTACAATATAGCTACAGAAATCGTAACTATCTGAAGCAATATTTACAAAGAAAAATGAAGTTGGTGTAGGGGGAATTACTCCATCTGATATTAAGGTTTACGATACAGCTACAGAAATCCTAACCATGCGGTATTGCTGGGGGAATAGATACACAGATTTCTAGCACAGAATAGGGAACTGATAAAAGTCCCCTACAGAAATGGATCTACAGAAATATCCTCAACTAATTTTTTGACAAAAGTACAAAACCAATTCAATGGAGGAAAGATAGCCTTTTCAATTTTACTGGAACCACTGGACATCCACAGGCAAAAATTAAATCTTGACCTGAACTTCACATTCTACACAAAAATTAACTCAAAATGGACCACAATGAAATGTAAAACAAACTTATAGAAGTTTTAGGGAAAAAAGGAGAAACTCTTTGGAGGCTGGGACAAGAGTTCTTAAACTTGATATCAAAACTACAAGCCATAAAAGAAAAAATTGGTAAATTGGGCCTCATTAAAAGGAATAACTTTAGCTTTGTGAAATTTCATGTGAAGATAATTGAAAGACATGCTATAGACAGAGAAAGCATTTTTAAACCACATATCCAACAAAAGACTAGTATCTTGAAGAGACAAAGGTCTCATAAATCAACAGTAAAAAAAAAAAAAAAAAAAAAAAAAGGATTAGAAAATGTGTAGAAGACAGACATTTTACCAAAGAGGATATACAGATGGTAAATAAGCAAATGAAAAGATATTCAACATCATGAGTCACTAGGGAAATGCAAATAAAACCACAATGAGGTGACACTACACATTTATCCGATGGCTAAAATTTTAAAAAATAATAACAGTGACCACACCAACTGGTGACAAGGGTCACGTGTACATTGCTGGTGGTATTTTAAACGGGCAGAGCTACTTTTGAAAAACAGCTTTGTAGTTTCTTTTTAAAAAATTAAACATGCAATTATCCTATGACCCAAAGTTATACTCCTGGGAATTTATTCCACTGATGCACTCCTCGTATATTCCAGAGAAATTAAGTCTTAGGTTCATACAAACACCAGTGCATGAATATTCATAGGGGCTTTATTTGTAATAGCTAAAAACTGGACTCAGCCCAGATGTTCTTCAAGGGATGAATGGCTAAACAAACTGTGGCACACACATACCATGGACGACGACTCAGGGATAAAAAGGAACAATCTGCTGATACGACAACTTGGATGAATCTCTAGGGAACTAGACGGAAGTAAAGCCAATCACAGAGGTCACATGCTGAATGACCCAATGTACAGAACCCTTTCGAAGTGAGCACATTTTTAGAAATGGAGGATAGGATAGTGGGAGGCAGAAGTGAGGGACAGGGGACACGGAGGAAAGAGGGAGTGTGGCTGGGAAGGGGCAGCACGACGGACTACAGTGAGGTCAACATTGCTCAGTGTCTTGCCCGTGAAGGTTATACCCACCCAGCCCAGTGACACACACAACTGTACAGAAGTCATTTCACCGAGACACAAATGAGTAGGCAATGTCAGAAGTCCGAATTAAGATCGGTGGGTGGTGACAATGTCAGTATCTTCGTTGTAAATTACATTACAGTTTTGAAAACTTTTACTACTGAATGAAACTAGGCAAAGCATAGAAGGATTTACATTGTTTCTTACAACTGCACTGCAAGTCAGTATCTTGATTGATTTTTCAATTAAAGGAAAAAGAAAACTATAACGGTACAACAAAGTGCTCTGAGAGCGCCAAGGCCACGAAAGTTTATTTTTCACTGCCTAGAGTTGGGCACTTACCTAGAATAAGGTGACAGAAAGGAGGTTTTCCATTCTGTTTGTTTTGTTGTTGTTTTTGCTTGTTTGTTTGTTTGGTGTGTGTGTGTTTTGGTTTTTGGTAATGTAAGTCAAGGCTGATAAAGAACCAGATGTTTAATATGAGAAGGTATAGTTAAAATGACAGTAAGTTCATCTTTATAACTTCTCTTAGATGGTTTACCCTGAGGCCAAGCCATAGACTCCTGAGAAATCCGGTCAGAGTTCCGGCGCCCTGACTGCAGACACCCACAGCTGATCCTCTGTCCAGGAGCAGAAGATGACCTGTCTGTGAGCACCCAGCAGTGGTGAGACACAAAGGAAACTGGGACTTCAGGGGAGACACATTCTTAGAAAGTGGAGAATGTCTAGGGATATGGGATGGGGGAGTAAGGAGAGCAAAGGAAGATTTATAGAGCCTATGGGGAGCGTGAGGGGAAGGATCTCGGCCACCCCAGGATAGTATGTGCATACGGGGAATTACTTGGTGATGAGCCCCGAGGCACAGATGAGAGCGCCACAATAATCAATGGCACATGGGGAGAAGTTGACGAGGCCAGAGAAGTCACTCTCAAGTTCCTACTGCTCTAGACTCTGAGTTTGGATAGAGATTTTGATCATAAAGAAAAGGATAAATTGACTACTCCCTAGGATTTATTTGGGCCCTATTACTAATAGCAGGGGCATCTTGTTGCTGGATAGTCCTCCTTCCATCCCATTAAGAAGAAAAAAGGACTAGGGTTATAGAGGTGAGCTCCTGGGAAAAGGGGGATGTGGGCAATGAGAGGGCTGTGAGGTATCCTGTCTGGGAGGGCTTCACAGAGTCGCTGACGTCTGAGATGCGTCTGAAAGGATATGGTGGACTTTGCCACGCGGTGACTTACTACCTTTTTCAGTCCAGGAAGTTAAAGCCAAACATGATCAGAGAGAAGCTGCATTAAAGCCATACATTCGCTTCCGTCACCCAGAGATCCAGAAGAGGACAAAGGGAGAAAGGCAGAGGGAAGGGCAGTTATCCCGGTGTTTCACAGGCTTGTTTCATCCTGTCCCCGCCCACGCCCAGTCCGTCCTTTTTGCCCTTTTATACACAATCCTATTGTGTAGGTATTGTAGCTCCCCTTTGGCAAATAAAAAATTGAGACTCAGAGGAAGGGAAACGACTTGCACAAGACCACACCACCTGGGGTAGAAGAGTATTTGAAACTCAGGTCAGGCTCCAAACTCCATGCTTCTTCCACCATCACCGCACAGCAAACTGTGACGGCAACAGATACATTATTACAGGAAGGGATATGTCCCATGTGTGATGCACATTCCTCAACAAGAGTTGGCCAAATGGGTACTGACAGCAGCACGAAGGGAAAAGGAGGCAGACACTGAGAATGGTTGGAGCGTAACTGCATCTATGCTACATTTTAGGCAAGGCATTCTTTTCTGTCAAGATAGATGATCAAATCCTTAAAACAGATCCCACAAGAGCAAATCTAATGAATGTAATATTGCTTTTGAAAATAATGCATGGTGGTACGTGAGCAGGGCTGGGAATCAGACCGGCTTGGGTTCAAACCTTGGTTCCTATGGGAGCCAGGGTACCACATTCGTCCCATGAGCCCCACTCAACGTCTTTGCCCACCCCTCATTCCAGGCACTGTTAGAACAATCCGTTTCAAGCTTCAGTCAGCTTCACAGAGGTGCAAACTGACAGAATCTTGCTACGGGCCCTTGATGCACACCTGTTCCAAGTACCTGTCCCAGGACTTCTCTGACACCTCAGCGGGAGACCCCAGTGGGAACTCGCTCAGCACTCAGAAATGTGCAGGCTAGAAGTCAGTCAGTGTATGTCCGCAGCTAATGAAAAAGTGCTTTCCTTTCATTCCCGAGGTGGATGGTTCCGAGATGCATTTCCTACAGCTGCTTAGAATATCCTTCCTTCTAGGAAGATCCAGCAACAGACTCCTTAGTACTGTCCACAATAACACAGCCACATACTCATTCTCTCCGCCATGCATGTCCCTCCATTCCCGCTCCTGGGGATCCTCGCCCAGAAACCTGCCCTTGGCTCCGGTGCTGCTTTTCAGAGAACCCAGGCCAAGAAACTAGCTGTGTGACTGTGGCAACTTCCTCTACCTATCTGAAATGTATTTTCCCCAAACACAAAATGGGATTAAGAATTATATTTTCCCCAGAGTCTTAGACATATTAAAGGCGATACTGCATGTAAAGCATGTGGCCCATTGTTGAACGCAGGGTAAACGCTGAACAAATGACGTATTTTATTCACTCTTTCTCTACAAAGTCATTGCACATCCTGTATGGAAGCCCCAAACTTAATCAGTGTCTCCAGCAAATCCCACATGAGAGCTATGACACAACGTAAGTATTTTTTCAAACCCTTTTCCTGCTTATTACCTGTATGCATAATGCCCAAGTTCAAAGTGCTCCATTATTGTAAAACCTATAAAAAGTTGAATAAAAATTAAAAAACCTGGGAGGAAAAAAGGAATTGGGGAAGAGTAGAATTATCTACTGCTGATGTAATGTGTACATTAAATCATCAAGAAACGGCAAATACCAAACTTTATCATATAGCTAGCTAGCAATTATAAGAGTCTGGGGACTGGTTTCAGAGTTCAACATTGTTTCATGAGCATGTCTATTTTTATTACTCCCATTCTCCCCAAATTTCTTAAAAATTCTTTTGAAACCTCCTTTTCTATTGAGAGGTTTAATTTTGAACTGAACAAGGTGGTAAAGTTTTATACTGCACATTACATAAAATTGTGTTAAATGAAGCACCCATTTGCAAGCGTGAAAATGAATATTATTCCCAGAAGCTCTTGGAAAGAGATACAAAAACAAGAACAAAAATAACAGTGAAAGGGAGAAACAAACAAACAAAAACAACCCTCTTGCTATATCAAGGTAGAAACACACGGAACGGGGAAAAAAGGATATTAAAAAAAAAGCTGTGAATTTTGAAGCAACCAAAACAAAACAGGAAGGGAGAGAACCACCTTTTCAATTTCCCATGGGCTCTACATCTTTCCCTACTTCAATATGCTGATCACACAAAAAAAGGAGTTCTGTCCATTCTTGGAGTTTGTTCTGAAACAAGCACTCAAAGAAAAAAAGAAATTCTACTAGTCTGTGGTATGTTGCAAATCAAAAGGACAAATCTGGAAAAGGTTCCAGGTTTTGAAACAGCGGAACTGAATCAGTTTAGGATTCCATCTGTGTTGAAGCCCCAAAACCTACAAACAGCTTTTGAATGTCTATACAGATCATCGTCACAGCAGTTTAAATCTGGAGATGAGTTGTCGTTTGAAAATGAAGAAAATGAAGAGGATCGAATGAACTGCTCAAATTATTCCTGCCAGCCACGAGATGTCATTGACTCTGAGATTTTTCTCTATCAAACATTTTGTACTATTCTTACCACTATCACCCTAAAGCCCACCTTAATCACCTCATACTTATAATTTTACAGATGGCTCTTAAATACGTCTTCCTTGATTATCATGTTTTTTCTACCCACCAAAATCCATCAGAAATTCTACTATCATCTTACAATTGTAGAGCATAAGCAGATTTGTTCACCTCTTTATTCAGCAACCATTAGACAGGTTAACTGCAAGCCTTAAACCCTGGTGTTCCGGGTCCCTCAATCTGACGCCACGGTAACAGTGTGCTCTAAACTCCATCATTGCCGTATAGTCAGTCTTTTGTTCATACTACAGAATTTTCTGTGCGCACTGTGCTCCATGCTTGGCCTACAGTTTAGATGCACAAGGTCACTGCACCTCATGTAATTTACATTAGGTTGCAGGAGACAAACAATAAATAAGTAAATAACTACATAAACCAGACATTTTAGAAGCCAAGGCCACCAAGAGAATAAGTCAGTTTGTTCAAATATCATCCTTCTACTCTTCTTCATTTTCATCTCAGGCTCTGTTAACACTTTGTTAGCGGGCATTTTCCCGCCAAAGCGCATCGTAACGCGGGGCTTTTTTGACATTTTCTCGCCAAAATTAGACTTTCCATAAAATATTCATATCTTTCGATCTATTTGATATTTTTCTATGAAACTTTCAGTGTTTTAGTTTAAAAAGAGTTCTCTATTTATTTACTTTGCAAAATTTTTGCCAGTTCCAACTAGAGGTGATATGACGAGTTTATTCGTTTCCCACAAAAAATGTGTTAACACAGTCTCTCTTCTCCTATCCACTTACCTGAATCCTACGCACCCTTCAAAACCTAGCTTAAGTTTTCTTTCGTCCATGAAATGTCTCCTGTAACCTTGCTCTCCTCTATTCCAGTCCTTAGTAACTTCTTTCTCCTCTAAGCTTTTTGGCTTTTCAAGCCATGCTCCAACCTCTGAACAACTCTTTTCACTGAACATACGGGACTTGCAAGTGAGGAGTTATATGAAGAAAACAGACGTGCCTAAAAGCACGGGTGAAATTGACTGCCTTCCCTTGTTACATTTCTATATCATATCTTGTCTACACATTTAGAAAATAATGTTCTTCAAGGATACAGAACATGTCTCATATTCTCTTGATTTTCTCACAGCACTAAGCACCAAGAACTGGAGCTCTAATTCTTCCATCCAATTACTCTATCCAAGAATAAAAGATAGAGAACGTGGGCAATAGTGTGATGTAATGGACGTGAATCAGATGAGACACAGGAGACAGGTCATCTCATCCTAACTTTGCCATTTACTCCCTTCTGAAATTTTCTACAAATCAGGCTGTTGAATTTTGTTATGAAGTTAGAAAACAGGGAAGGTGGGGGTGCATTATGGCTATATCCTATGAAATTTTACAGTTCAAGAAGCATTTCAGACCACTTCTTGGTATAAAGGAAGGTTGAGAAAGAAAGGCTGTTGGTTGGACATCTGTTACAATGAGATTTTCTTATTAAGGCATAATTGACATAACATATTAGTTTTAGGTGTACACCATAATTCAATATTTGTTTATCAATGAGATTTCTAAAGAAATAATTCTACAAGTTAATAAAAATTGAAAACCCAGGGAACAGACATTAATCAAATATCTTTCAGCTGCAAATCTCTATAATTAAGTTATTCTACAGTACAGTTTGGCATAGCTTGCAAGAGCACCCCAACAGCTGTCCCCAAATTTGTAGGATAGTCTATGGAGTGATCCAGATAACCCATTACATGTTTCCTGCCTTTACTTCTTACTTTTCTTTTACATTAAAATTAAATTTCTCCTGCTTTGAGTTTTTTGTTGTTGTTGTTGTTTTCCCTAACCAATTATCTAACAGCAGTTATGCATTGTCCTACTACCACCTGGTGTGGCTCAACTTTATACTCTGATTCCTACATTTTCACACTACCTCCTGAAAAAAGGTGTATTCTACTCAGGGGTTCAATTCATTAATATCCATGCAATTAATTCATTTTTAGATCTTTTCTTCCCATCCTTTGAGGCAGAAACTACAGCTATGTGGAATCCTGGTATCTCCCCAACTCCAAACCAACTTGTTGATCTTATTCCCTATTTCTACTCATTAAACCTATCTGTACTCCAGCATTAAAAAAGCTATATGAGATATAAATGATAAACGTCTAAGTATTGCTGGGTCTTGTGCACCTGAAACTAATAAAATTATAAAAAAAATAAATTGGGCTTTCTTTGTGACCTAGTCTTTGATCCATTTTGAAAAAGAGTTCTGTATTTATTAGAAAAGATAAACACCCATGTAATTAGCATATAGTAGTTAAAAACTGTTTATTAATTAACTTGAACACCAATTAATTAAATGTTAATTCATCTTTTATGTTTATTCTAAAAAAAAAAAAACATCTATATGATTTTCCTGACCAGCACCTATGTTCTACATATCCAGTCCCATTAGTTTAGTTCCCAACAAGTCTCTTATAGAAACATCATCAAATAAATAAATAAATAAATAAATATTTGAAGGAGCTTAGACACCATCCAAATAGTTCTCTTGCTTCTACCATCTTAGTTTGGGTCTACAGTCCTCCGGCCTCAAATATAAGAACATCCTTTGAGCTGTCCCAAACCTTCTCTACAACCCTGTCATTCAAAACAAGCAAACAAACAAAGAAAATACAATTTCAAAGAAATCTTACTGGATTTCAATTCTTATCAGATTCTATTTCTGTTAAAAATTTTTTGACAGGTACCTCACTGCATAGTGATTTAACGCCACGTTACTTAGCATAGTATTCCGGGCTCTCTAGGATCTGACCCCAGATTTCCCACAGATCCGAATTTTCCACTGCTATTCCTGCCCACTTTATGTTCCAGAAAGTTACTTAAGTAGGGAGTTGGATGGCTGGATGCTCCAAAAATCGAACTTTTAAAATCACACAAAACGCATAGGCTAATATTTCAGAATAATTATTTTGTAACAAGAGTTTCTATCTTACATAGGGTGTTTTCTTCACTAACTCTCGGGACAACATATGACCCAAACAGTTCTGTGACAACCATATACATAAAGATAACTGATGGTCTGAAAATATTTCAGCACTCCTTTGGGGAGAAGAGCCGAATCTGAGGTCCATTCACAGTTAAAAAGGAGAAAGAGAAATAAAAGGCAGAAAGCCAGTGAAGTGGGAAACATTTATAGTTTGGTTTAAAAGGCAGGTGTGGATGTTTTATTTTCTACTCACAATAACCACAAAAACAACTTCTGTTTATCGCATGTGTACTGTTCCCAGGCCCTGTACTCCTAAGCCTGTGAAGATGAATTATAGTTTCTTTGTTTTACAAATAGAGAACTTGCGGCTTAAAGAAGGCAGACCACTTTGTCAATGCCACAGAACAGCTAAGTTGCAGAGCTAGGATTTGAACCCAAACTGCGCGGCCTCCATAGCCGGTGGGGCTTAAAAACATTCCAGTCTTACCTGCACATGTCGCAGAGCCACTGCCAACACACACGTATGAAGACAGCTAAATCCAGGTGGTGCGCCCATGTAGCAGAGTCTGATGTTTGCCACAAGCTTGGATTTCTAAGGCATCTTTTCTGACAAAACTCTAAAAGAGCTTGACTCAGAGTCCCCAAACTTTTCTCCCCCAATTCTCAAGTTCTGAAGGTCTGCCTCCTCAAAATTCCCAAAGCCTCGTCTCACAGTCTAAAACAGGAAGGAGCTAAATGAATCAGCCTTCCCTTTCCGGTTTCCCTAGCGCTGCTGGGAAATTACCTTAATGTAATTAACCTGTGACCCTCTAGCCAGGGCTTGGTTTTGCTTTATTAAGTGTAGCCATTTTCACCTGGGCCAATAATCAGTGGACTCGCCCTCAAAAACAAAAAAAGTCTTGATTTTAAAAATACAGACTTGTAGAATTTTGGGAACTAGGGCATCACAAAGAGAAATGAAAATCAACTATAGCTACTGTAATATTTTGATATATATCATATATATATTTTAATCTTTTTTCTACACAAAGGCAATAGATAAATTTATAAAATAACACTTCTCGTGGAAAATTTCAAAAAGATACAGAAGTAGGCAGACCAGTAAAAAGAAATCCATTCACCCATCACTCAGCACAATAACTCATGGCCAGCCTGATTTCATCTGTACTCCTACCCATTTTCCCCCTTCCTGCAGGTTATTTTGAATCCATCCCAGGCAATATGATGACAACTGAAAATATTCTATTGTGTATTTTATGAAATAAATGTGCTTTTCATGAACCATAATCTCATTATTTCACCTACAAATTTAATAGTTCATTCGTAGTAAATATCCATATTTAATGTTCATATTTCCAATTTCTTATGAATGTTTTTTTAGGTTAATTATTTGAATCAGGATAAAATTTAGGGCCGCACATTGCTATGGATACATATGTCTCCTACATGTTACCTCCTCAAAGTACAGTCAAGGGAACAGCACGCCGGCCTCACCTGGGAGGGGTTAGAAATGCAGAAGTACAGCCTCTTTCCCCACCCCACCCAGATCCACTGGAGCAGAATCTGTATTATAACAAGATCCCAGGTGATTTACATGCACATTAATTAAAGTTTGAGGCTCATTGGTTTTAAGTCTCTTTTAATCTACAGTTTCCCACTCTCTCTCCCTTCAGCTTTTTTCTTCGTAAATTGTTTCAGAAGAAACTAGGCAGGCTGTCTCCTAGAGTTAATTTTATCCACATGGTATTTATTGCTTAACATGTTCCTGTGTGTCCTATATTTAATATTAATGGGGAATGATATCTAAAGGCTTGATCAGAATCAGGTTCAATTTGAGGGGCAGGAATTCATACGTCATAGGTCGGGGTGTCTTCTTCTGTCTAGAGGCACATAAAGTCTGGTTGCCCCATTTTGTGTATTAGCAACCTTGGTGATAATTCTGTAGATCTATTATTTCATTGGGCATAGCAAAATGATGATATTCCTTTCTCATGTATTACTATAGCGCTTCTAAAGAAACTCCTTTTTCCTATCAACTATTTGATTCCTCTGACGTATCAGTTGTATAAGAAAGAGAAGAAGACTGATTGATTCTTTCCCTTTTAATAGTTTTCAAAATAATGAGTTGCTTCCCAAACTCCAAAGGTGACCAACAAGTCCTTTTTTTTAAGCATTCTTAGAAACGCATGGATTTAAACATATTTGATAGTTTCCAATTGTGTTTTGGTTTAATATGATTTCAAATCTACTTATTTTGACTTAAGTAAAGTTTTAATTCACTTGTTTATGACAAAGGAAAAACAGGTTGCTTTGATACACTGATGAAGTGAGTCGTGGCAGGACGGCCTCATTCTCCTTCTGCTGTCCTTGACGAGCAGGCAGCAGCCTAGCTGCTGAGGTTGGACCCCGCCGGGGGCTTATCCGTAAGAACCTGTGGGGAAGCCACTTTAGCAAGGGGGCAGTTAGACTATAAACATGAGCGTTTGTGAGGACTGTTGGAGAGTTTCGGTTTGGGCAAGACAACTCTTTGCTAACCTGAAAACTCCCTGAAGACCCTTGGGCACTGGCTCCTGCCCTGGCAAGGCTCTCCTGGTAGAGGGGTGATAAACCACGCTGACCCCACGGAAGGTATCGGCCTGTCTGACAACACTGGTGTCTTCCTTCCCTAGCAATATGCTCTAGAAACAGGGAACTTTTACATTTGTGCTGGCAACTAGCAATCAGCTTTTGGTTGTTCACGGACTCTCTGGAGTGCCTCCGAGTATAAAAAGATACACCTCACATTAAATTTGGACTTTATTCCTTCACCTCCCAGTGCCTGGAACAATAGTGTGATTGATCTGTCGTTTGTTTGGAGCATGTTATTTATTTGGTTTATTAAAGATAGTATCCTGTATATTATTGGCTTGGAAATTATTATAATTCTGTGCTAAATAAATTGCTGGCAAAGGCAGTGTGGGGACAGAGCCAGGAGTGCAGTTTCCAGGCTCTCGGCCTCACGTGGAAAGGTGCTGGCTCAGGTAGTAAATGGCCATCAACTGTGATTGGATGGCCATCAGCTGTGGCTAGTTGGCCGTCCGCTGTGACCAGTGAGCCAATGGCAACTAATATAACTGCCGTGGCTATGCCAGCAGCAAATGGGGACTAGCAAGAAGATGGTGGCCGAGCTAGCAAGCGCGGATTGCAATTAGGACAGCGGGTTGTGGACAGTGTGACTCCTGCTTCCTGTGTCTCCAACCCAGCCACCAGCAAGAATATAGTGGTATGACTCCCCTACCTATCGCTCCGGGAGGGTTCCTTTTTGGCCTCACCCTATCCTGCGTTCTTATGTGGGGAGCGGGACAGGAGACCCCACATGATACCCTACATGACAGGCAGAATGAGTCTCCAAGTATAACTTTGCTGCCTCCCCAAAACAGAAACAAAACACAGATCACACCAGCTACTATACTACTGAAGGTAAAATCCGCCCATCTCTGGCTGCCAGGAGCCTATTAATTAACCCCTCACCCGTCCTGACATATTCTCAGTACTTTGATATTCGGGCTGCTTTCTAGTTTTGACAGGATATTTCCCTTTCAGTTCCTACACTTTCTACCTCAGACCTGGATCACTCATGTCTCTAAGAAGCCCAGCTTACTTCACGGTGGTCACGTTTTTCTGGCCCTTTTCAGAGGACAGACCCATTAAACGTTTGGCTTTGTTTCCAGAGAAAGTCATCATGAGTTCAAACGGATACTTCCAAATCAAATTCAGAACGATCTTGATTTTACTCAAACCCCTGTAATGTCTTACAGCCATTTTTCCATTTCTTATACACAAAATACCCTGTATCTCAATGACATCAACGTAATTCCTCATTTGGCCCTCATGATGAACTTGGAGGTTGTTTCCAGTCTTTCCCCATTACAAATACTGCTGCAACAAACAGTCCTTTGTTTGCACCTTTTAATTGTTTTGCAAATTTATTTTTAGCATAGGGTTGAAAATGTGATTGCTGTATGTAGCAAATGATAGGCAATACATACACTAATGGATGCTATGGTAATGTGGTGCATATTTTTACATAACATTACACGGCAAACATTTTGCTACCTTGTTAAATATTCTTCTACAGTTTCATTTTTGATGACTATGAGATAGTCTATTTAATCATTCCCTTATAACTGGGCATCCAACCTGTTTACCATGGATCGCTATTTCAATCACTTTAATGATTATCCACGTAGATAAATCACTTGCACTGTTTCAGACCTCCTCGGTTATGGGCTAGTTTCCACCCTCACCTGATGAAACTGTTCTGAACAACCTCTCACACTTAGAAGGTATCAGTCATCCCATTACATGGATACTGCAACAGGAAGACTCTCAAAACTACTTTCAAAGAAAGCCCAATTCACACACAGGTGAAATAAATACTGGATGGAGAACAGCATCTGACCCCAAGTTTGTCACCAATTCCGACTGATGAGTCTAGTCCTTGCTGTCATTTATAGAAGTAAAGCCTTAGATTAGGTGATTTATAAATTTTCTTCCATCTTTAAAAAAGAATGTAATTCTAACGAATTTTGTATGCTTTAGTGTCCTCTAAGGTCCTAGAAGTTAGAGCTGTTATTCTAGCTGTGTATTCTTTTTTTTTTTTTAATTCCACTGAGCATCGAACATCATGCTTTACTCATGACACGTTTTATCACCTACATGCTGAACTAACTCTTCAGACTCCTTCCTTGCTGTTGAACTAGAGTGTATGGCTTTGAGTCTAGAAAAGATTCACGCCCAATTAAAATCCTACAAATATTCACTGACTGCCTCTTATTTACAAGGCATCGTGCTGGTTCAAATCTAATTTTTCGATAAATTAGGTTAGTTAGAGGGATGAGTTTCCTATAAAATATATAGTCTAAAAACTGTCCCCTGAAACATCGTCTCTTTACCATGTGCCAATAGTAAAGCTACAAGAAAGATGTATGTATCTAAAATTAAGCCACTGTGACCCGTTGAACACAAGTAACCTCTAAATCCATATTCATCTACATGAAGAGATTTATCTTTGACATCATTTCTAATCATGTCCCTGTTGTCAATGGGCTGCCTGGAGCATTCATTGGAAGGGGAGACAGAATGATAATCCATGTCCTTCAATAAACACTTTTCTAGTTTTCTCGAACATCATTTGGAAGAGACCTCTTTTAGAACTGCCCTGCGTACATGTCAAGACACAGGTCACACCTTACCATGAGCCATCTTTATAACACATCTCTGCACAGTCTATCAGACATTGCCTTTTGTTATCCTTTAAGAAGAAAAGAAAGAAAGAAGAAAAAAAAGGAACAGGCTAGGGGCTGGATCCTTTTATAGGGGAAAAATAGATAAAAGGAAGCTGGCACTGCTATAGGCAAAGTGTTGCAGAAAGGTTTTCCTTACATATCACCGGAAGGCAAACACCCTGTAACTCCTCTCAGCACAGAACTATTATTTTAAATTATTCTTGACTCCCTCTGACATACGACAGGGGAAAGAAGAGAGTGGTCAAAACTGCTTCATTTTGAAATGTACTTACAAACTGAGTGTGAAAAATAAGGATGCGAAGAGGCAAGCTGGCCAGAGTTTTCTAGTTTAAACTAGATCTGAGGAAGCGGATCTGTCCCAGCTGTGCATTTTGATTCCATTTTAAGGAAAGGAAAAGTCCAGTGTCCCTCTCTCTTTCTGTATCCAAAACATAATATAGAATTGCACATACTATAAATCAGAATAATTTGAGTTAATATTCACTTGAGAAACAAAAATACTACTTGGAAATCAGAAAATTGAGAAGAAATGTAAAAATGAATATAAACAAGTATATGAAAAAAAGACCTTTGAAAATGCATTAATATTGTGCTCAGATAAATATAAAGGTTTGTCAAAAGATTTTTGCGATACTCAAGTACAGAAAATTCATGTTTATCTAGAATCCAAACATCCAGATGTTTGGAGCTGCACTTTCCTTTTGTGAGACAGAATTAACAGGATTATCAGATTCCAGCCCTGAACATTTTCAAGACTCAGGAACTTCTATAAGCTCCAGACTTATATTTCCAGTTTCCCCCTTGACATCTCCCCCCAGATAGGCATCTGGAATGTCACATGATCACACTGCAGACCTGATTTCCCCGTGAAAGCTGGAGGGTTTTCAGTCTCCCTTCATCTCAGCAAAGGGCCCTGAGGTTTTACAAAATGCTTAAGTCAGAAACACGGGAGTCAGGGCCATCTTCACGGTGCGTGACCAGTGCGGTCACACAGAGTTTATGCTCAGAAGGTTCCTGCACTTGCAGTTGAATGCGGTGTGGTTGTCGTCTTGAACTTCATTTGATTTTCTAATTCGTGTTTTACAACGCAGTCCCATGGAACAATGGAGCAAGGCCAGGGCTTGGGGCTTGAATTCACATGTGTCCCTGCCTCCTACTCTGTTTCCTCAAAAATAAGACCTAGCCGGACAATCAACTCTAATGCATCTTTTGGAGCAAAAATTAATGTAGGACCTGGTATTATGTTATATTATATTATGTTATATTATATTATATTATATTTATTATATTATATTATATTGATATATTATATAAGACCCGGTCTTACAGTAAAATAAGACCAGGTTATGTTAATTTTTGCTCCAAAAGACGCACTAGAGCTGATTGTCTGGCTAGGTCTTATTTTCGGGGAAACACAGTAGCACCTCCCTGCCTCCCAGGACAGGTTCTCAGCCTCCTGTTTCCTGTCCCCTGATATTCTGAGCCTCGGCCACCCTACTCCTTCCTGTCGCTGCCCAGCGACAACTGCTCCTCTCTGCCCAGAAGGGCACCCATGACATGCGGTGGTGGACTGTGACACTGCAGTACACTGGAGTCCATCGCCCTCAGTGGGAACCTGGGTGCAAGTACACGGAGGGTGAAGGTGGAGCACACAAAGCCCGCGGTGTCTCAGCCGGTCACGGCAGCAGCTGTAACTGCCCTGGGCTGGGCTGGCAGGGCCGTCATGCATTCTCAGGCTACGCTGTGGTGGAAGCCTCGTGCCCACCACCCATCCAGGTGCCACGTGCATACTGGCACACAGGCTGCGATAAACTTGGGGGCTGTGTCATCATGGAGGTTGAGGCAGCAGGCCTATGGAAAGGGGACACTGTTTCCCAGTGCCCAGTGGGACTACAGCACATAAAAAGGCCATCCACAAGACAGGAAGAGACTTGTCAGCAGACACACCCTGCCCGACCTTGACCTGGGTCTTCTTACCTCTAGAACTGTGAGAAAATAAATTCCTGTTTAAACCACCCAGTCTCTGATATGTTGTTGTGCCAGCTGGAGCTGATTAAGAAGGCCAGATGCATACGTGGTCCTGAATTGGATGCTGATTTAGGCAAACCAGCCTTAAAGGAAATTTTTGAGCCAGTTGGGAAAATCTGAATGATATCTGGGTATTAGATGAGGAGAAAACTTATTAAAATAGAAAAGGAAGACTATGAACTGAAAATACACAAATTATAAAACACTATATATAGTATCATGTCATGTGAAAAAATACAAAAATTTGTGTAAATATGTATACCTATATATACACATATGTATATGTGCATATATGTACATATACTCGTATATTTATCTGGAAAGATATATGCTGAAGTACAGTATGGATCTTTCAGTAATGCAAATGTGATTCATTTTTAATTTTGCTTGTCTGTATTCAATAATTTTCTGCATACATGTACTGATTCCATAACAAGGAAATATTATTTTAAAATATTTAAGTCCTTCTTTAGGAAAAATCATGTCAGTTTATGCAATGATTTTGATCTCGTTCATGCCTTACACTGAACTATTTCCATTGTCCCATTTTTCTCCTAGTGAACCAGCCACAGTTATGATCAAATAGCTGTCAGTCAGGAGAGCTGCTAACAGATACTCTGCCTCATGAAACAGGAAATGCAACAAGTATCATCTGTCTATTGAGTTCCAAGCTTCCATTCATTTATAGTTGAAGCAACTCATGATTCAATCTAATTCAAATAAAACTTGCTGAGTGAATTAATCCACCCTCCCTACAAAAATATTCCTTTAAATATTGAAAGTATGTAATACCATCTTCTGATTTGACATGAAAATATTTAGGAAACAATTAGACATGGCAAGGCAATAGAGGGGCATACCTGACAAAGTTTTAATTTTATTCCATTCAACAGTCTTTACTGAGCATCTAATGTGCTTAAAGCTCTAGGTTGGAATACTCCACTCCCTCTTACCTGAAATATTCTATTGTTTCTTCCTCACCAATTATTTGAATTTTACCTCTTCTTAAAGACCTAATTTCAATTTCTCTAAGTCTGATCTGATTCTCCAAGCCAGAGCAAATATCCCCTTTGTCTGAAAATGTAAGGTGCTCAGAGTCTCTTTGACCTAGTACATTTAAAGCCCTCAGTTATTTTAATATATTTAACTTCTCTCCCTAGACAGATTGTAGGGCCCTGTGGGGCAGGGCTCTTTTTAACATCCTCAGTTTTCTCCACAGTGTCTTACTGGGTAGACAGTGACTAAGTATTTGTTGATTAACACACAGATTTGGGATTTGCTTTTTTCTTGCTCCAAAACTATAGCAAAGAATTGCTAGAGTACAGTTGATATTTATTGAAATGAATGTCGATTCCTGGTCTATAATCATGGTAATGACCCCTTTCTAAAGAGTCTTGGGTTTTACCCTGTTTTCTAACTGGCTCTAGAAAGGGTAGGGCTGATTTGCTAACTTATAATATGAAGAAGAAATCTCTGTCTTCCAGTCTGTGCCCGATGGGTTGAAATACTGAATGAAAACTGGAGATTTCCACAGTCATGCACCAGGGACAAGAAATAAACATCTGCAAAGTAGTAAAACTGCTCTTTTTCTGCTAAGAGAATGTCTTAAGAAGCAAGAAACAGCCTGGCTGAAAGTTGTGTCTTTGTCTCCATTTTTCTAGTGCTGAGATGGAAAATGAGACACTACAGAAGTAAAATTTTGCCAAACCCCTGAGAAATGAGTCAGTTGCTGCTGGTGACATTTAATTGAGAAACTGCCCAATTTTCCATCTGGTTGACCAAAAAAAAAAAAAAAAAAAAAAAATTTCAACGTAAAACAGTTGGGCTTCGATTTGTGTGACTGAGCTATGGGCAGGTGCCATCCAACTTCATTTTCTTAAAGCAATGGATCTTAGCAATGAGATGGCTCTGGTCCACAGTCTGAGGATGCAATTAGAAACATGGTCAGCTTCATGTCTTGACTTTGATTCTTCCAGAAAGATGCTGAGCGTATGTTAGCTTTTGACCTGCTGTACTGTGCAGCAAAAACTGGTCAGAGTTAAGACATGGGCTGTGGACTCATAGAGAGTGTGTTAAATTCCCAGCTCTGCCATTTACTAGCTATGTGGACTTCGATAAGTATTTCTCTGTTCCTCAGTTTTGTCATCTCTTAAATGGATATATTCATAGTGGCTAACACACACACACACACACACACACACACATAATCACAATGAAAGTAACACTTTCAGGGTATCTGACACACACTTCTTAAAAAATGGGAGTTTCTATAGTAATTCTCTGCTATTACCAAGGAACCTTTTAATTACTTGCAAATTCAAAATTCTGAGTCTACTTAACATCCAGCCTTGGAGGAAATGGTCTACCTGGGGCCGTTCTACAGAAGACCAGGATGCATTTGAATCGTCAGAATAGTTGCATCCAAGGCTTTGGTGCTGCCTCATTTCAGTTCTCCAAGTGTGCCCAACCAGTTGCTGCTACTCCTCATTTTGTTCAAGCCCTTTTTAACTTTGTCTTGTCACCTATTTATTCCCTATGCCTTGGCTGCCATTCTCAATAGAGCCAAATCCCATCACTCTTGAAGGCTTAGTTCAAAGGCCGCTGCCTCCGTGAAATTATATAATCCACAGTCAGCAGCTACCCTTTCTATCTTTGTGGAACCTCCACAGTATGTAGATATTACCTTCCCTTTCATGTTGATTGCATTCTACTTTGCATTAGGATTATCTGTATTACAGGCCACCTTCTAATAGCAAATGCCTCAATGATATATCTTTTTACAAAGAGTATCCCCTCTTCAAATATATATCGTTCACACCTACAAAGTGCAAAAAGATACACAGGTCTAGAGCTTTTTACCTAATATGTACTCAATAAATGGTTGAATAATGAATATAAATGAATAGTTTCAAGCCCAATCTTGAGTCAATTAAAGAACGTGATGTATACTACAGGAGGAATACCCTCTCCCCACCCCCATTTCCACCACCCCTCTTCTGTCACTTCTATCTTTCCCCAAAACATAGCAACACCTGCTCTTTTAGAAATATTGATAAGAAAACTTCTGCCTGCCATCCTACCCCTCCTCATGCCTTCATGTCCAAATGAGATGGAATAATCTAGCCAGTGAGATAAGAAAAAGGCCCAAGTATAAGGCAACCAACCCATTCTAGACTAGAGGCTCAGCGTGCCTCCAAGTGGGTAAGTCAGCCTGATTCAGAGGCACTGCTGGCCCAGGCCACTATTGCTAGCCCAGCTTGTCCATGATTCCTGAGTAGACGTTTTAATTGGTTCATACCTTACAGAGGGGTAATGGGTATGACCTGCTCCTATATACGCATCTCATAATACTTTTACAAATCCTAACATTGAGCTGATGTTAGGCAGGAAACCAGGAAAAACATTTCAAAATATAATGCTTCGAAAGGAAACACACAACAGTCTGCAGTTTATGTATCAGATATATGACAGAAAAATCCCAAGAAGCTATAACCCTTCTTTGAACTGAGAGTCTAAATCTGATGATGTTTTTTAATAGGCTACTATAAAATCAAAATGGGCTTCCAGCCAGTGCATTCCTAAATTAGAGGCTTATACATCATCGGAACAAGCTTGCCAGGATGGCACTAGATTCAACAGAGGACGTTAAAAGTCCTGAAATAATTTGACGTAAGACTTAATAGCAGATGTTCCACTATTAGACATTAAAAATATCATCTAAATGGAAATGAAAGCATGTATCTTCCCACACTCAAGGGAGGGTCACAAAGAGCAGGGTGGGAAATCCTGAACACACCACCACACCACCCAGATCTTTGAATTCATTTACCCCAGTAGCAAATGCAGAAGAACGTATAGTGGTGGCTTTTCACAGTCACTGAATTGAATTCAATCAAGATCTAATAGTTTCTACTTGGTATGCAGTATGCTAGGAAGGCAGGCTCTCCAGACGCATAAAAACACGTGTCATCTAGCTTGTTGGATACTCAATCCTCATATTTCTGTTAAGAGTTTCTCTACTGGATAATCATAATCAGGGGCAGATGTAGGTTTTGTGGGGCCTGAAGCTTATACCCTATGGGGGTACAGCCTTTAAGAAAAAGGATACAAAATGATAAACACAAAAATCAAGAGGACATTCTTGGAAGGGGGTCCTGCAAGCCAGGGGCACTGAAGCTTAAGACTGATTAGCTTCTCAGTAAATCCCCCTCTGTTTCTAGCAGAGGAGATATTGTCTCCCTACAACCCTCTAGTCAAGGGTCTGCTCAGTGTCTGCCAAAGACTATGCAAGTGACACCTCACAAATGGTGATGACCACGATGGCAACGGCAACAGAGAAGAGGAAGGAGGAAGCAGAGGAGGCGGAGGAGATGATTTATAAGAGCATACCTCTGTTTCATTTCACACTCTGGCCATGCGCCCAGGGACACCCATCTCAGAAGCCTAGATGGCAGTGCTGTCCTAACTCCATTGTCTTGTTCCTCGCCTCTCTGCTACTCTCTCCCTCGTGTCACCTCCATTGTCTGAACCGCTGCGCCTACAAATGCCTGACACTCGCTGTAACTTATCTTTACAGTGCACCCTTCAGAAGAATTTGAAGAGCCGGCACATCAATCTCTTTCATTCCTAGAGCACTTTAGAGGATTTTTTTTCTTTTATACAGGAGTCATGAGAGGAGCCAACTAAAGGTTTTCTGCAAATAGATCTCCTGCGATAGGTTACTTCTCCTTTTCTTTCATGACTGTGAAACAGAAAAGGAAAACTATTTCCTCTGTAGTTAAAGGAGGTTCCGTGGATACCCTACAAGGTGTAAAGGCTGTAAGAAAACATACGATTATGTCAATCTAGTTAAGTGAAATTTCCAAATGTTGCTTTTCCTTAACTGACCAGTTGGTTTTCAGACAAATGTTTCAATTGTCTAGTTTTCATCTCATGAATTATTTATTCAACAGATAGTTTAAATGTCTACCATATGCCTGTGCTCCATCAGACCCTGGGGATCTAGCCATGAATTGTGAGAAACGGCATATGCCTAAATACTATACAAAAAGAAAGCTCCCCCAAGAAGCATACCACTCACCTTCACAACGCAGGTATATTGAATCGACTTTTGATTTCAGGATGCTGCTGGGTTCAGTATGAGGGCACACAGAGATCAAAAATAATAAACAGTATTTGAGATGCTCTTTTTCAATGGGGGAAATTGTCAGTTATATATGTATATATCAATAGTGTTGTAGGCGGCAACAGAGGAACACTAGGACTAAGTGTACACATTGTTTTACTAGAGAGACACAGGGTACCACTGGAGCAAAACAACAGATCGGCTGATTGGTTCTTAGTGGCGGGTGGTGGGGCAGACAATAATGGACGGCTTCCTAAAGGGGCGTATGACCTGAAGAGGGACCCAGTGTCTGTGTGGGCATATGGGGGAACGGATGCCATTCTCCAAGCAGATAAAGAGGTCCTAAGGCAAAAGACTGCATGCCACATTCATGAGAAGAAGAGGGTGGCTGGATTGTAGGGGGAAGGTGAGCCTGGGGAGGCAGTCAGAGGCCAAACCATGGAGAATTTCATAGACCATGCCGAGGATTTAGTCTTTCACTTAATGTATACCATTTTGCACATTTGTGAAAACTTTAGACAGAACAAAAGATTTAGAAGGGCCCTCTTTAGGATCCTCTGATCCTTTTGTAGGCACCCAAAGAAAAGATCCCCAGGGTAGGGAATGTGTCTTAACTCCATATTCTCCAAGCCTAACAAAGTAAGTAACGAAGTCTGGCTCTATGCTGGCATGCTACCACTGTAAATTTTCGTTTCCTTATCTGTAAAGTAAAAGCTTTAGCCATATGGTTTTGCTGTGTGTGGCGCCACATTTTAAACCTTTTTAAAAAATAATTTTTGATTTACAGAAAAGTTGCAAATACAGTACAGAGTTCCTGTGTATATTTCACTCGGCTTCCCCTGACATCAACATAACCACGGTTTATTTATGAAAACTGAGAAATCAATACGTGATAGTCACAGGAAGTCCTGTGTCCTATCAAGTTTTCTTTCCAGGAGCCACATTAATCGTTAGCCCTCCTTAAACATTATTTGTTCTATTCATTTCCTGCATTTTTTTTCTTCTCTCTTCTCTACCCTGCAGCCACTGCCGGTGCAATATGTCTACAATGACAAGATAAGTATTATATTCCTTAGAAGAGTTCTCTTTTTAACATGATTATTTTTGGTCTCCAATACCCTCAGGAAATCTCTTTCTAAATAGTCTAGTCTATCTACATTGGCAGGGAAGTAGAATGTGAAAGACCTGTGTCTGCAAATTTTCTAGACCTCACAATTTGCTATTTAAAAAGACAATGATTCATTCCCAATTATCTTTTCTCTTGAAGACAGAGCTGTCTCCTTGCATTTAAATCGCACCCATCAACTTGCTACCTAATCTATGAATGGAATCTGTAAAGATGGAACACAATGGAAGCGAGATTTCTTTGTGCCCTAAGATAAGTCTCTAAGTAAGTTTGTATAGGCAACTTTCACTTTAGATAATTTTGATGGGCAGATTTGATGTCTTCTTACAGAGTTAGGAAATTAGGATCTGAGAACTGTGAAGGTGTCAAGTCATCAGGGGAGCTCAAAGACTTGGAGAAATGCCTGGTGTCAGGGGAAATAGCAAGGAGAAAATGATTTCAGCTGCATGTACAAGCTCCATCACAATTGCTTTCACTTCCCTGGACACATGGTGTTTCTGCTGCCTTGGGGCCTTTGCACACGCTGCTCCTTCTGCATAGATAACGCCCTTCCCCACCTCCTTTTTCCCTTCCTCAGGACCGCCTTCACCAGCCTTCCAGACTAGATCAGGTGCTGCTTCACACGCATTCATAATTCTAGGTGCTTTCCCTTCATGACACTTAACAAAATGTGTAATGAAATGCCTGCTGTAATTTAACAACAGTAACGTCAGCGAGCAATTACTAAGCACTCTCTCTATATGCCAAGCACTGTACCACGCATTCAGTCTTGAAAATTAAACTCTGAGGAGCCCAAGGCACAACTAGATGAATATCTAGCACTCCAGTAAACTATAAGTGACATGAGGGCAGGTTCTGTGCTGGTTTTGCTCTGAATCACTAGTGTCTAGCAAAGAGCCTGGCAGGGAAAAGATGTTTGGTACATACGTATTAAACAAATGATTACAGGACAGCGTAGCAGGAAAAAAAAAAAAACACGCACACACACAAAAACAACACCCACTTCAGAGTCAAACACATCTGGGTTCAAATCTCAGCTCTGTAAACGCAGACAACTAATTTAGTTTCTCTAAGTCATAGTGTCCTCATCCATCTGAGATAATAAAATCTCACTGCAAAAAACAAACAAAAAAAACCACACAAACTTTAAAGGAATTAAATTAGATGATGTAGGTGAAAGCACATAATCATGCTCAGTATTAAATAAATATCAGCTTCCCTATTCTTTTCAAAAAATATTTCTGAGTGTCCTAATAGTTCTTCAGGCAATTCCCCGTATTGTTCTATCAGCATCTTAGATGCTATTTGGATACTGCTTACCAAAGTGTTATGCTTCAAGATAATCACATTGGGTTCCTTCTGTGATGTTGTTTCAAGAACGAAGATGGGTTTCTTCGTTCAGGAAAACACATGTCCAATGCAAATCAACAAGAAATAATCATTTTACAATCCATTTTATTGGACTACTAGAAAGGCAAGTTGCATTTCTGTTCTGCTTTCACAGAACCACCCAAATAGTCACCCCATTCTCCTACTCTGGCTTATAGACTTAACTCCTCTAACCACTTTTTAAAGCTTTGGCAGCAGGTTGAAGTTGTACTAAAAGAAACACTCCCATATTCTCTGCTGTTCCCATCTTTCAGCTGTGGGTAGGTCCCGCAAAAACAAAAGGTAGAAAAATTGAATCCCAAATTAAAAGGCGCTCAAGACAAAAGGGAATCACGATGTTAGCATTTCAATGTCAGAAAGCAAACAGAAAGACTCATAAAGGAAAAGTATAAGAAACACCTCAATTCCCAAAATGACAGAGTGGTTATCTAATGGTATCCATTATGTCCTACTAATTACTTTATGAAATGGACACTGGAAACGTATAGAAGGCAGCCATGAAAAATAAAAATTGCCAATAAAATATGTACAACTGAGGAGTGCTCACAGAAAGAAAATAACAAAACTCACATGTATCAAACATTTACAATACACTATGCTCTGAACTGGACATTGTAACTCATTTGATTTTCATTGCACCCTATGACACATTTATTTAACAAATAGGTACCAAGCGCTTACAATGCATCAGGCACTGTTCTTAGAGCAGGACAGACAAGAACCCTGCCCACATGAACCATGCAATCCAGTAGCGGAGACACCTATGAAACTGGGTCTTCAAGTTTACTGCATAACGTAGGGCAACCAACTCATCCATGCTTGGCTGGGACTTCCCTGGTTTGACCACTGCAAGTTTCACATCCTGGGAACGCTCTCCATTCTGGGCACAGGTGGTCATCTGGCAAAATGACACAAGCTGCAATTACATCTAGTAACCACTGTTACAAAGAAGTGCCCAGTTGGAGGAACTACGCATGACTGGCCTTCTCTGAGAGATAGAGAAACTTAGCCGTAACACACTTAATGTGCCCACATGGTAAAGGAGGGGTCTGAAGCTCAGCTCTTCTGACTCCCAGTTACATGGCCTGATTCTATGTCTCAGTCAATAAAGCAGCTTCTGGTACTTCATAGTTCAGAGTACAAATCTAGACTTGTACCGATTGATGAAGTGCTTCCTAAAGGCCTGGGGAAGGGATGTTCTTTAGGATGAGGAAAAACGTTTCAGAGCAAAGCCTTTGGGTCTTGATCCTGAATGCAACTCTATCCGAGCTGGAAATGCATGAAAAAAGAAACACTCCCATATTCTCTGCCATCTCCATCTTTCAGCTGTGGGTAGCTCCCAGACAAACAAAAGACAGCATTTTTCAGCTTGACTGCAGTCTTTTCTGGGGGAAAAAATGTGTTTCTTTAGGTCAGAGGAATCTGGTAGGAGAGGCAGACTGTTAAAAATTGGCAGGGCATACCTAAATACCTCTGGGCAGTGGATGAAAAATGCCTCTGAAAGGGTGTTTCAGCAGACGACACCAGCTCATTTGGGTTAGAAAGATAGTTTCCCTTGGTGGATATTCAGCAACAGAAGGATCGTGTCTTGCATTGAGCAGCTTTATTTGGTTGGCACTCTTGATATGAGTTATGAAACCAGGCAGTCTTGAAAATTGGCAACATGAGGCAGTAAAAAGAGACTCGTTTAGGAATCTCCCCCATTCTATGTTTCCAATGATAGCAGGGTCTGTGGTCTGTTTTGGTCACTGCTGTCGTCCCAGGATACATAGTAGGCATAGTAGGCACACACTAATACTGGATAGATGGATGGATGAATGGATGGATGCGTGGATGAATGGATTAGGAAATAATGGTCCTAGTTTCTAATTTGTGAATGTAGGAAATCTACTTTACCTCTCTGTTCCTTGGCTTTCTCATCTATTAAATGGGAGAATTTAACTGGATGATTTTTATCCCTTTCAACCAAGTTCAAACTTCTGTGCTTCAAGGTGTACACTTCAGGTTAAAATCCGTTCACTGACAGGGTGAGTCTGTGTCAACACATATTTCTAGATGTTCAACTACAGAAGAACTGTTAAATAAATGACAGCAAAGTAATACAACAACAAAAAAATAAACTGCCATTAACATTGATGGTATAAGAGTGTACTTATTGACAAAGAATTTGCTCATGGTATTGTTGATTTTCTAAAGAATTATCAAACAGCATAAACAGTATCATGATCCATAAACACATAAATACAGACTTGGAGAGAAATCTGAAAAGATATATACTAACATGTTGACAGTGCCTGTCACAGGGTAATGGATTTACGTGTGAATTTGTTTTTATAATTAACTGTATCATCTAATTTTCCTCTATGATTATGTGTTGTCATATAAGTAGTTGTAATGACCTAGCATCTATTAAGCACCTAGTTCTTCTCTAATGAGGTGCTATAATGTAGGGATTAGCACGTCACCTCTGGAATCAGACAGACTGGTTCATATCCTTAGTTACTATGTGACCTCAGGTAAGTTACTCCTCCTCTCTTAGTTTCAGTTTCTTCCTGAACTGAACAAGCAGTAACATCCAACTCACAGATCAGTGGTGAAGTTTAAAATAGACAATCTATGCAAAGTGCCTGGCATACATTATACATTGGATAAATGTTAGTTATTATTATACCAAATACCAAGAGAGATTTTTTTTGTCATAAACTTGCCAAATGATATAGTTGTTATCCTCAGGGAGTTTTTAATTTGGTGAGAATAGTAAGATTAGCACACAAGAAACAAAAAGAAAACATTGTAATACCTTCTCAGAGTCAAGGATTTGAAATCGGAATGACTATCACCTTCTCTCTGCTTGAGCCTGTACATATGACGAGATGCCAAGACCCACCTGCTGGAAACCTCTTGCTTCATCTTCATGCCTATTGACTCTCCTCCAGCTCATGTTTATCTTGTGTCTGTCCATCTCATTAAGCTTCAAGGGTTCCATGGCCTCGCATCTCTTTCAATTCCCACCTCTCAACACCAGTGGTCCTCAAAGGGTGATTCCTGGACTAGTAGTATCAGTATAACCTGAGAACTTGTTAGGAAATTCACATTCTTGGGTCTCACCCAAGAGCTACTGAAACAGAAACTCTAAGAATGGAGCCCAGTAATCTGTGTTATAACAAGTCCTCCAGGGAATGCTGGTACACACTCAAGCTTGAGAATCTCTGCTCCACAGAGTACCGTCAGATCAGTCTTCCAAAATCACTCATACTCCTGTCACCTTCTCCTCTCCAGTTCTCTCTGGTTACTGAGGAAATAGTCATCAGTCTTCTGCTGCTACTGAAGGTCTTCCCTCCGTGATTTAATTCCAGTCTCCTTTTCCAGGCTCATCTCCCACTGCTTCTCACAATCACCAAATGCTCTAGTAAAACTAAAGCACCTAATTCTCCCTGGACATAACCCATGTTACGATTATATTCATGTTTCGATGCCTTTGCTCATACTAACTCCTAAACATATAATTTATTCTTTCTTGCCATCTTAGTTGTTCAAACCCTGCTAAACCTCAAGATCCAGGGCTCACCTATGAAACTTCTCTCAATACACCATCAGCCCCCGTAAAAGAGACTGTGTTCTCCTCAGCCCATCCAAACATTAACTCGGCCCATTCTTCTTTATGCCCTTCCTTGGTGTCAGCATGATGTATCAGCTTCCTAGGGCTGCCATAACAAACGACCACACAATGGGTGGCTTAAAACAACAGAACTTGAGCCTCTCACATTTCTGGAGACTCGAAGTCTGAATCAAGGATCGCTAGCAATCCTTGGCATTCCTTGGCTCATGCAAACATCACTCTGATCTCTGCCTCCAGTCATATGGGATTTGTCCTTTGTTTCTATGTATTCTCCTCTACTTATAAGTATACCAGTCATATTGGATTACGTTCCCCCCCCCCCCCGCCAATCCAATACATTCCCATCTCAATTTGATTACATCTGAAAAGACCCTATTTACAAATAAGGTCATATTTTTTGATACGAGAGTTAGGACTTCAACGTATCTTTTTGGAGAGCACAATTCACTCCATAGTAATCTGTATATATGACATGTGGCCCCTAATCAATAGCAAGCTCCTTGAAGAGAGGTGCACTGGCTCATTCCTAGTTTCCATTCCCTGTACCTCCCTCCCACCCACCCACCCAATCTCCCCATGGGACTCAGTTTGGAAAAATAACTCCTTTAACAGTATGGGGAATATAGTTAATAATGTTGTAAAAACTTTGTATAGTGTTACATGGGCACTAAACTTAATGGGGGGATCACTTCATAAATTATATAAATGTCTAACCACTACACTGTACACCTGAAACTAATATAAAATAGTGTTGAATGTAAACTATAATTTTAAAAAATAGTCAGTTGTGGAGAATTGGAGGGGTCAGGGAGGGAGGTCTGTGAGGGTGGGAGTGCGTGGGAAAGGTTTCATGGAGGCAGAGGTGCTTCTTAATGAATGGGCAGGATTTGGGGACACAAGAAAAACAGAGTGCAACTTTCCAGGTAGGGAAAAAAGTATGAAAAAAAAATTGTGGAACATAAAATTTATATATGTATATACATATATATAGTTATATATAGTTATACATAACTATATATTTATATGTATATACATATACATATATTATATATGTTATTTATAATATATATATTATATATAATATTTTATATATATATATATATATATTTTTTTTTTTTTTTTTTTTTTTTTTTTTTTTCTGTGTTAGTAGAACCAGAGCTCTAGCAAATGAATGTGGAATAAAAGGTAACTACTGGACAGAAATGGAAACAATCTATCGCTTGTCTTCTTGTTAGTTCAGTGATCATTGTTTGGTCTCTCCTCTATTTTTCCTGCTTGTTTATTTTTCCCTAGCTGGCTTCTAAATTCGTTTCTGAGAGAAGATAATTGAGTTGGCAGCTAAAAGTGCCTCCAGAAGCCTGGACTTCAGTCTCCTGACACTAATCACCTTCCTGTGCTGGAGGGCAAGCTAGAGAGTGAGGATAAAGACCACATCTGTTTTGATGACTGTTGTGTCTCCAGTGCTTGCCAGGGAGAACAGGCTCAACAAATATATCTTGAATGAATGAATGACAACAACTATAAGAATGAATATACACATATGTCTGCATGTATATATTCATGTGTGGTATATGTGTGTTTATAGTGGTTATTCCATTCCATTAACTATAGCTTCCTGACCACCGGAAACAACCACTCAACTGTTACCTTGGGTTCCTAAACAGTGCTAATTGCTTATGTGACTCCATTTTTGGTTGCTCAGTCCCCAACCTCGTTTATATAATCAGTCCATTATACAGGACCGGTGTTTATTTCTGTTTTATATCCAGTTGAACATAGCACTTTGCTTGATTAACATTAAAAATACCAGACAATATTAAGGCATAAGCTGCTTGTATTCAAATTAAAAACAGATGAAAATATTGTCCTTAATAAATGAATTCTTAATTCATGGTGTAAAAAAACAAACAAACAAATAAAAAAACCTAAAAGCTAAATGGAAAATGTGTGATTTTTTTTTCAGTGATATGTCCCCCAAATTTCCTCCAGTGTACACACGCTCAAAGCACATTAAACAAGCAATATATATACATCTTGTGACTTTGTGCTGAGCGGGAATGCCTTCTAATTGGTCACATGAACATACATTGACAGCCTTTCTATGATAACCAACGGTAGGGTTGGAACAGCATTATGCTTTATTCTCTTCCTTGTGAAGGAAGATTATTAAATTTTTTATCTTGTGATTCAGAGGAAATATTAAATCTCTTTCAAGGAAAAAAAATTATCGATAACTTTCTCAGATCTCATAATATGTGGTACTTATATTTTCATGACTCGTCTAGTACCATTTTTTTCATTATGTACAGAACCTTAAGAAAATCACAAATAATATTTTGATTGACAGAACTCACTGTCACTATCACAGCACATATTTGTTGAGCAATTCCTACGTGCTAGGCAGAGTATGCGGTGTTCATTCAGGCAAAGCATGAAGTCCTCTAATTTAATCATTGTAATAATGCTATGAGCTAAAAATTATGATTACGATCATGTTACAGAGGAAGAAACTGAGATATTAGAGGATACATAACTAGCCCAAGGTCACACAGCTCGTAATCTGAGAAATCAGATTTTAATTCAATTCTGGCTAACTCTAAAATGCATGTGCTATTTACTAAGTCACTTTGTAGTCATTTTTTAACAGAAAAAAAAAAGGAAAAACCATGAAAAATCAGCTGATTGTAGGGGGAAAAAGAAAATCACAGAGCAATGTTCAAGGGCTATTTCTGGGCTGAGCGCACATTCTACCTCATCTTCAAGACGCCACCATGGCCATCAATGTTATTGAACCCAGGGATCATATAAGATTTAGAGGAAATTGAAGTAGCAATACATTGTCTTTGCAGCCAACCAAGTTTACGTATTATTAAATAAATATTGACTTACATATTTTAATATTAATAAGCAGTATGACTATTTCTTTTACCTAAATTTTGCATAGTGACAGATATTGACAAAAACAGTATTTATGTATGTTTAAAATATATGCTCAGTACACTGAGTACCTGTCACGTATGAGTTTTTACGGGGAATGCATAGCAATTTAAAATATGATCCTCCTCATCTGAGGGAGAGAAACTTAAATAACTATCATCATTTGCTATTCAATTGTCATCATATGCTAGTAAACTTGGAATCAGCGTCAGACGCATAACAGCTGTGGAGCAGGAGCCGTATGGGTACCATTCCACCAGGTCCTCGAGAGCCTTCCCATTCATTCAAAACTCATTCTTCAAGTTGTTCTTCATGTGTTATGTGCCACTGAGTCGCCTCCGACTCCTGGCTCCTCTAGGAATGAGTGACACCCACAGCGTTCTGTCCTCTGTCTTCATATCAATGTATTAAAGCTGAAATATCTTTAAGTACCTCCCTTTCTAGAAAATTTGGTTTCCAGTTTGGCTTTAAACACTTCACATAGATAATACACCAGAAGGAGAGTTCGAAACATCACTAGGGAACACATAAGAATTACTTTTTATGGAAAGGGCCCAAAAGCTTTTCTGCTAGTTCTAAAATTGCACTGTATTCACTGACACTGCTTGAACTACCAAAGCGATGTCACGACAACACCTTTCTTCATTTGCGAAAAAAAATCCCACGAGTTGATAGCAGATAAAATTAGGTATGCAGGGATTGTGCATTAAGCCAAGGGTCTGTAAACTATGACCCACAGGGCAAATCCAGGCTGCCAGTTGATTTGATTGATAAAGTTTTATTGGGACACAGCCACATCAATTCACTTATGTTTTGTCTATGAGTTTTTGTGCTACATGGCAGAGCTGAGTCATGGCAGAGACCAGGGGGCATGCAGAGTCTAAAATATTTACTATATGACTTTAAAAAAAAAAAAGTGGTTTGCCAAACCTTGGTCTAAACTATCAGTAAGATTCCTCCCAAAGAGCTTATATTTCACTAGCCATGGACTCTTACAACTGCCGTCCTCAGGGAGGTTACCTTGGGGACTTTAGATCTAAAAGAGCCGCGGTGCTGGGAAGAACACAGTGACATTATTCTTGGAATCAGTTGTAATTTGGGTTTTGTTACCACCAGGAGGCTGATGATGGAACTTAACCAATTTCATTCCAGTCTTTCTAAGGACAAAGACCTTGAATACCTTAGGCTCAAAGAACTCTTTCACGTAAAACGACAGATTTGTATAACTGAAAGCGTATAGATTCACACAGCCATGTGTTCACATTCTGGCTCTGATCCTGCCATCTCCTGGCTCCTCCTCATCCGGGGACCTAAGTATTGCAGCCCTCGTCTCCATCTGGCTCCTTGTCTTAGGATGTCATACAGCCCTTTCACCCAAAACGTTTATCTTGTTTCTGCGCACTTGTGACTGTGATTATTTGGTTAGTATTTGTCTCTAATAAATGGTAACCTTCATTGAGAATTGGCACCATGTCCATTTCTTCCTCACTAACACCGTCCTAGAGCTTACGACAGTTGGGGGCCTATAGTAGATCGCCAATAAACACCTACTGACTGATATTTATGCTCTAGGTAGTAACAAATATTTATAGCTGCTTCCATGCACAATAATAAGTTGCATATTACTTTATACCCTCCTTGGAACTCAGCAATGGGATTTCCATAGTTCAAGAATTCAGTAATTGTTCTTTAATGAATTGGAAGGCCAATCAAGTTTGATTTAACAACAGCTGACTAGAGCCACCCCCTCTGCTACTTTACAGATGATGATGTCACCCCGCAGTTCAAAGACACTTAGTGACAGCTATTATTTCACATGAGTGACAGAATTTTCACCCTCTATCCTTCTAAAATAAAGGGCCAGTCGACGATTAAAACAGCATGAACAAAACAACCAGCAGATGGAAATTCTTTCCTTGTCACCCAGTAATTATTTCTGCTGTAGTCCAACACTTTGTTTGCTGTGCCTTTCTGAATATGCTCTGCAGACATTGAGACGAGGCTAGGGATTTTAGTGGGAGTAGCACACTTAGAACAATTTCCGTGATAGGAAATGTTTACAAATAGGACTTCCACAAGGAAGATGAGGAGAATTGATACTTATAGGAGCAGTGAGAAAGAACATGTAGAAATTACCTATCTCAGTATTAATCAAAACATGTTTGTTCCGTGGAATATACGGTGTTCTGTGAAGGAAGAGTTCTATGAGCAAATGAATTGGGGAAAAAGCTACTAAGAGTGAGTCCATCTTAAAGATAGATAAAGTGTGTTACCATTTTAAAGCTCAAAAAAAATATCCTGCAGTTATAAAAGTACGATACAATCTGACTCAGAGTAGTGGAGGTTGAGGGCGCTCATTCATACCTGGGTGTTCCTACCTTTCTGGGGCAAAGGCAGATGCTCAGCCCCTTGCCTTTAGGCAGTGCCCTATGACTAGTTCCAACCAATAAAATGTGAGTAGGTGGGATGTGTGTCACTTCCAGGCGGAGGACAGTAGAAAATCCTGTGAGAACTTCCAGCTCTCTGAATTCCTGTGAGGAGATCATGCACGCCATGGTCTTGACACGGCAGAACCACGTGTTAGAAGCGTCAAGGATCTCTAAGTATCTGCATGGACGCCAGCTGCCCTGTAATGTCCTCCAGGTGCCATAAAACGTTGCATAAGAACCAAACCTTTTCCAAGTTAAGCCACTGATATTTGGGAATTAGTTTATTACCATAGCATAGCCTATCCTAATTTACCAAATGTTTCCTAAATTCATTTGACCACAGAATTCTTTATTTTCATAAAAATAATTAATATTATATAGAGAAAATGATTATGGGGAAACACTTTGGGAATCACTATGCCATCTAAAATAGTTCAGGAACCATGGCTGTATCATTTTGAAATTCCTTAAACAAGCAAATATACCCCAAGTGGCAAGAGGGAAAAAGGGAGAATCCAGAGGGACAATTCAACAGTGGAAGAGAGGTACTAGAAACTAGACAAGTGGGTTGGAAATCCCAAAACCAGAGTTCCCTTTGCTTTTGCTTCCTCTACTAACTCTCTCAATGCTGTAGCCCGACCATCTCTTTCTTCAACAATCCATTTACAAGCACTTATTGAATGCATCCTGAAAGCGCTGCATGGAATGAGACACAGTCGGTGATTTACACCGCACTCCCCTTTTCTCCGATTACTCCCCCTGGTGGCCTACCTTCCCTGCAAAGGCAAGTGTTGTTGCCTGTCTCAGTCACTGACATTTACCTCAAATTCCCCTTATTGATAGATATCCATTCACTTCTGCAAAGGAAAGGCTGGGAATGCTAAGAATTCCTGTAACTCTCAATACTCAGGTGCCAGGCTTGGAAGCCAGAACCTCTGGCCTGGGCCATAACTGCCTGAATAATAATCACCGTGGGAGCCAAAGGGAGCAGCAGCAAACCACAGGAGACGCAGAGTCATGTGGTGACCTGTCCTGAGAGCACTTCCTACAAGGATATTCTACCCTGGATTCCAACCAGAAACCTGTGGACCTTCTTTTTTGAGAATCTTGAAAGTCAGAAAGATAGCCAAGCAAGTGGTTGCAACAGAAGAAGCAATTGCAATCAGAGTGGAAGCCGAGAGGAAGACAGGAGACATGAGTATGGCAAAGCCTGTGGAAAAGTCAAGCTTGCTAGACAGCTGAAGATGCACTTAGCCAATAAGGCTTCTGTGCATTCTAAATGATGGTCCGGGATCCATGGCTCCTTGCTATGGCATCACTGAAACAGGTACCTGAACGTTCTCACACTTCCTCTAGATAACCTGAGCCCATCTCAGTCCCTTGGCATCAAAATGAGCCTAGCCAGTACTCATCAAACTTGTATTCCAATTTGCGTGAGAACAGGACCTCGGTGCTAGTCATTTGGTTAAGTCCTCCATGCTGCTAACCACAGAGCTTTGTACATGGTAGATGCGCGACTCATTAATTTCAGGAACACTTATTGAGATACCTATTCAATCTCCGCCAAAGGCAGCACTTAACAGAGCAGAAAAGTTCCTGGCCTCTTGAAGCTCATATTCTAATTCTAACTGTAACTTGAATACTTGATTGGTTGGGTGAGAGGAATGGTAAGCACAATTCTTGGCAACATGGGGACATTATTTAAACGTGGAAGGCAAACCATAAAACAACTAAAGAACCATTTGTGACATATGAAATCAAAAATCTTCCTTCCTTAATAACGACTTAGTGAGCTCCTACTGTGTGTCCAGCACACAACTGGGTGCTTATAATGCTATCTAATTTAATCCTTCCAAGAGTCCCCAGACAGAGGCGTCATCATTCCTAATTCATAGGTGAGGAAATACAGCCTCAGAGAGCCTAAGTCACTTGCCCAAAGCCTCATAGCCTATGGGTCACAGAGTCACAATTCAAATTCTGGATTTCCCTGGCTCTTTCTAATTCTAAGTTTGGGTTCTTTCCACTGTGCTGCACTTAGGGGAAAAAGATGAGCCTTTTAGCCAGGGAACACAGAAGTGACAGCTGGGGTGGAAAAGCACGCTGTTGGACTACATTTTCACTGTGCAATTCATAGTAATCTGACAGCAGAAGATTATTTTCCAGAGCGAGTTTCTCATAGAGCAAGGAGAAAAAGTAATTACTATCTGATTCTACCTCTTTCTTTATATTTTGGCAGGACAAAGAAAAGAAAGGAAGAGAGAAAGAAAAAAAGCCAAGGTTAGACTGAATATTACATTTTAAAACAATTAAAAATATTTATTGGAAGGTAACTTTGTCCTATTTATTTCTTTCAGTAGAAATAGGTCCAAATGTTTACCATAAAAATATCCCTACCTACTGTCCCTAAACCAATTTTTATCCATCATTGGAAAAGTATAACAAATCTACATAAACCTAATGAGTCTTTAATTGAAATTATAAAATGTTTCATGCTTAGATGCTCTGATAATGTTTCTAAAAATTCAGCATTCCAAAATACTGGGGTTATTAGTTCTTTAAAGGAAGAAATAAGCATTATTTTGGTCATTTATGATAATTCTATTGCATGATATTTAAATAATTTAAGAATAAAAATTAATAACCAGGATATAATTTCGTGTTTCTACTGTCTTAAAAGTGAGCTTAGTTTAGAATTTAATGTCTCTGAGGTATTTTTAGAAGCTGCTGAAATCACTCTAAAACAACAAAGATAAAACATCACAACATTTACTCAGCAATAAAATTCAGCAATTATTTGGCAGTAAACAGGAAAGAAGTACTGACACATGCTACAACACGGATGAATCTTGGAAATATGATGCTATGTGAAAGAAGTCAGAAAAAAAAGGACAGATATTGTATGATTCCATTTATATGAAGTGTCCAAAACAGGTGAATCTATAGAGACAGGAAGTATATTATTGGTTGCAAAAGGAGTGGGAGGTGAGTAGGTGGAAATGGGGAATGATAAGTAATGGGTTCTAGCTTTCCTTTGGGTTAATGAAAATGCTGCAATTGATTGGGATGATGGTGGCACAACTCTGAACATAGAAGCCACTGAAATGTATACTTTAAATGTGTGAACTGCATGGTAAATGAATTACATCTCAATAAAGCTATTATATTAAATATCATAATCACCAGTGCCCAGTAGCAGCATGTCCTTAAACCATTCTTCTCCTCCTTGGTGCTGAGATCACATGCCTTTCTCTGGTCCCTAGGATGTTCCTGGATCCCACCCACACCATGTCTTTGCACATGCCATTCGTGCTGTCCCCACTGCTCAGACTCCAACCTCCCACCTCTGCTGCTACCTCTAACCCACCACACACTGCCCAGAGCTGGGTCAACTCTCACCTCGGGACATTGGATTGCCACCCTCATGTGACCAGCGAAGCCTCCCCCAACCCTCCAGAATAATCTCTGCCTAGCACTCACGACCGCTTTGTGCACGTACACATTTATTTAGGCTTTTTGTATTTTTAAATGTACTTATAGTGTTGCTTGTCCCTCTGGCTGGTAGCACAACACTTGGTATATAATACATGCTCAGTAAATATTTTAGAAATAAATTTTTAATCACTTTTTTTTAAATCGTAAAAGGCTTCCTTCTCTCCCTGTCTGTTTTATTTTTTTTTAACAAATAAATATAGTTAGAATGTCTCTTAATAACTTGCAAATAAACTGTTTATTCAGAGATGTACTAATGGGTATTAACCAAACACAAAGCAGTTCTTGTTTTGTTTTGTTTTGCTTTTTTTCCCTGTGATTTCTTCCAGAAGATAAATGTCCTCCAGGAAAATAACCAATAGAATTGCTAGGACAATTTGTAGCTAAAGGAAGAAATGCTTTTTCTTTATATGAACAGTGTTGGTTCTGATATCTCTGTAAGTTTGCCTTTTGCTTTCTTCCAGGCCTAATGGCTCAGCAAGTACCTCCAGAGGGCTGGCTGCGTGTGGGAGAGTGCAGTGGTTAGGACTGAGTTCAAAGGCAGCCTCATGAATTGAATGCAAGTACAAATTCCTTCTTTTGCAAGTTCCTTGACTTCTTGAAGCTTCAGTTTCCTCATTGATGAAATGAAATAATACCCAAGTCCTTAGGGTCGTCCTGAGGACTGAATGAGATGCATCTATACAGCACTTAGCTTACAGCCTGATCATCTGATGGTGGTGACGATGGTGATGGTGACAATGATGGTGATAAGCATGATATGATAATGACTCATTCTACTGTCAGGAAGTCAGCGGGCCTTTGAGAGAGGGGATGATGGTGAAGAGACACTGTGATAAATAACTAATTCAAGATAGAAAATAATCTCATTGCTAGGAATTAATTCGACTGATAACCCTTACAGAAGTTCGCCAATGTAAACATGTAAGAGCATTTTCTATTACAAACAGCATTGTCTGTAACAGATGTTTTTAAAAAATCAACAACTGGAAACCACTAAAATACCCACTAAGACAGGATCAGTTAATTAAATTATGGTCTGCCCATATGATGTGATAGAATGTGGCTGTTAAAACACGAAATGAGCTGTTTAAAAACTGAGAAACAGTGCAGCCCTATTCTCAGCTCCCTCCAATGTTTTCTAAGGCTTCCAGCTTCATCTCTAACTGAGGAGAAGCAGCACTGGCATTCCGCATTTATTCTTCAAAATTGTTCGGCAAAGACACGTGTATTAAAATATAAAGTATATGTGCTCAGTTGATCTTTAAAGCTCTTTCAGATATAATTATTAGGTGAAAGGAATAAAGAATAAAATAACATGTACAACATAAACCCGCTTGTGTATATAAAAATATATAAAAATAAGCACCTATCGTAGGTCCCATGTACTTCAAAGAATTGGGGACTGACAGTGGATTTGGGCAACTGGAGATGGAAACGTGAGAAGGGAATTGCAGGCTGAGGAAAGAGCCCGCACAGGGGCACAGGGCATGGAGGTGGACACGCACAGGGCAGGTAAGAGTTTGCAGCTTCCAGAGGCAGAGTCAGGGAAGGTGCGTAAGTAGCAGGATTGGAGATTCGAGGTAAGAGGTAGAATGATTGTACAGGTCTTGAAATGGCAGATGTAGGCGTCTGGACTTTATCTAACAGGCATTGGGAAGATGTGGGAGATTTGTGAAGAAAGCAATAACATAATCAGAGTTGTACATTCGGGAAGGTCATGTGGATGGGGATGTAGAGAGGAGAGGAAGGAGCAAAGAAGTAGTAGGGCATCTAGGTGAGGTGCCACAGTTGCCCAGATTGTCCCTCTGTGTTTTAGAATTACCATGTGATACAGCTTCAGTTTTACTTCCTGATATAAGGTGTTTTCAGCTGTCCTATGAATGTAAGTCATATAAACGGAGCGGGCAATTCCTTTCCATAATTCCTGACAGAGGTCCCACACATCTAAAAATTACTGATCTCCATCCAATAATCAAATTCTTGGCAGAGACCATTTTTCAAAGACATGTTATTTAGCCTGTTGAAAGAAAGGGAGTGAGATCATCAAAACAGTTCCCTAAGTAATGCATTTTAAATGAAAAGCTTTTTCAAGTCTTTGGGAAAAAAACATATCAAAAAGTTAAATTGAAACATCCAGGGAAAGCTCAAATTAATATGTTAATTCTGTCAGCATTCAAGGTTCTGAGTCCAAACCTAAAAGTTACAGAGCATATGGTGATTTACTGCTCCCTCGCTATAATTTTAACTGTGTTTGTGGAAATGACAAAATAAACGGCTAAGTGAAGTTTTCATCACTCTTTCAATGTGAAGTATTACAAGTTCTCTGTTTTGTTTTAGAGATCAGTTTGTTATACGAGGAGACACCGTGATTTTCATTAAATGTGTCAAATGAAGCTGAGCTTGGGAAATAAATGATGGATTATTATGTAGTGATTTTGCCTTCACAGTGACAAATTTAATGTCTCTCCATGGACATATGTATGTCCCTGTCTGACAGATTTTTGTCCATAGAAAAAAACAATGAACCTTTTGAATTACAGGTGAATAAAATTACATGGCTAAAACTTGATGGCACTTTTGGAATAATCATGTAGCATTTACTGTTAGGATTTAAGTTTCCTATTTATCTGTTCCCACTTAAGAAACTACCATTATAGCGCTTTGGTGAGGGAAAAAAAAAAGTAGATGTCTGTGTATGAGTACTGAAGTAGGTCCATAAAAAAGGAATTTGCTAAGAGAGGCAAAATCACACATATGCCAGCCTTCCAGGAGTTACAGCTGAAAAAGCTTTGTTTCCCAGAACTTAGCTTATTTTAACACCTGCTAGGTCAATGGGAGACATTTACTAGATGGGTGGATGGATGGATGACGTAGAGATGGATGATGAAAGGAAAATGACTGTTCCAGTCTATAGTCTTCATCCCCATTTAAAACAATTCACCAATATGCACATACATAAACATAAAATATGAAAAAAGACACGTTTACAAAAATAATATCTGGCAAACCCATATGGTACTTGGATCAACTGACTTATCAATCTATCTCTGTCTTTATACACACACACTAAAACACCTTCAGGTATAATTATTTCTACACAGATTTTTAAAACACTGAATTAGAGGTCACCTTATAAAAACATATAAATGCTAATTGTAGGGCATAATATAGGTAGTATAACATTTATGTTTAATTTTAACAGAGGTTCGCTGATACTGACATCCTTAATGATGGGGTGATAAAGACATAGGACAAAGATGAAAATTTCCACTGTTGTAACTAGGATCTTAACATTACTTTAAATGTGAATGTGGATGACAACACAGAAGATTATGATTCATTTTTTTTGTTTTCTTCAGTACAATAAATGCTACATAATTACATTATTGCTGATACAATAAATTAAGAAAAGATATAAAAGGCATAAAAATGAGGAAAAATAACATTATATATATATGTTCCTAGAAAAATGTTTCAGTTTTTTGACATGATACTCAAATAAAAAGACTATGACAAGTTAGGTGGTTCTGCAATACTATAAAAGTTGATAGTTTTCTTATGTATCTGAAATAAATAACAAAAAAATTTGATGGGGAAATTTTCCAATTACAATAACAATAAAAAGTACGAATATTTAGCAATGTCCTTAAAAAAAATATGTAGGAACATCATGGGAAAAATTAGAAAACTTACATAAATTAAAAAAAAGAAACTACAAGTTCTAGAAGAAAACATGGATGATTTCCTCCATAACCATGTATAGAAAAAGGCTTCCTATTTATGAGTCAAAACTCAGTTGCAATAAAGGAATAGGTTGGTGCATTTGAGTACATAAAAATAATAAGGGTTTTTTAATATATCAATTATACCTCAATAAAGCTGGGAAAAATAAAGGTTTGCATGGAAAAAACTCTATAAGCAAAGTCAAAGCACAAAAAAAAATCAGAAGATATTTGCAATAATATTCCTATTATTTTTAACAGTTACAATTTTTAAACATTGAAGAAAATTTTTAAATGTTATAGAAAAGGCAAAATATATTTTATAAAAATATTTCAGAATGATTCTTAAACATATGAAAAGATGTTCAATTTCACTTTTAATAAGAGTAATAGAAATGTCTCAACAATAAAACTGGCAAAAACTCAAATCTTGACAATTTAGATTTTGGGTAAGACCATGGGAAAACAGTCACTCTCATATATTGATGGTAGAAATTCCAAGACACTACCCCAAAGAAGGAGAATATGCAAATATATTATAAACTCCACATGATTGTATTATTTGATCCAACAATCACATATCTGAGAATACACCTGAACACAGACCTCCAACAATACAAAAGTATTGATGCAGAAGGTCATTAATTACAGCATTATGTACAATTGCAAAATACTGGCAATTCTCTTAAGTGCTCAAATACTCGTGATTAGTTGAATAAACTATGGTACCTACAGAAGTGGGGAACCCAGCACCCTAGTAAGACTAAAGAAGAGCTCTATGAAGTACAATGGGGAGTGGTTTTCAAGACAGATTTTAGAAAATAGAGCAAAGTAAAAGTTATTATAAATGAAATGCTACCTTTGTATAAGATACAAAGGAAAATTAAATAATATACACATTTTCTTATTTTTTGCAAAAAGAAATACAGGAAGAATAAATTAAAAACTAATCAACTTAATTACCTATCGAGGACTGCAGAGGGGCTACAGGTTACAAGGGAAAAAGGATGGAGTGATCCTTCAAAACTGTATCTTTTTAGAATCATGTTAATATTCTATGTATGCAGAAAATAAAATTCAATCAACAAATATGGAGATAAAATCTAAAACTAAATACAAACAAGTCCAACTTCATTTTAAATGAATAACAACAACACTGAAGGGAATAAAGAAAACACATCCAGGTAACTTTAAACACTGTACTTTGACATTTATCTTCAGTTCAGTGGAGAAAAAGAATTGCAATCAAGTCTTGAACTCTTTTTAGGAATTTCTTATAGAGGTATGATTCTGGAACTATTTTACATGTATTGTAGAACTGAACAACTGAGTAAATGTATTGATGTTGGGATCAAAGTTCTCACCATGAAAGAAGGAAGATTAAAATAGGTGAAATACAAAAGTGTTATCAGTTCTCTGTTTTGGCAGAGATTTGACAGAAAATTGATAATATCTCATTTTTAAAACACAAATGTAAAAATAAGTTGACACAAAGTCTCTTGAGTAAAATCTGACAATATGTGTTGTGTATCAAGAGCCTCAAAATTTTCTAATCTCGCTTTGATTTTAAATAAACCCTACAAGTCAATGGATTATATGACCATATATATAAGGAAATAATATGAAACCATTAAAAATAAAGCTTTAGCTAAGTGAAATAAGTCCAACAGAGAAAGACAAATACCGTGTGATCTCACTAATACATGGAATCTAAAGAACACAATGAATGAAAAAACAAAATAGAAACAGACTCATAGACACAGAGAACAAACTGATGGTTGCTGGATGGGGGTTGGGTGAGAAAGGTGAAGGGATTAAGAAGTACAAATTGGTAGTTACAAAATAGTCATGGGGATGTAAAGTACAGCATAGAGAATACAGTCAATAATATTGTAATAACTACGTATAGTGCCAGATACTAGATTAATCAGGGGAATTATTTCATAAATTATATAAATGAAACTAATATTGAATGTCAACTGTAATTGAAAATAAATAAATTAAAAAATAAAGCTTTTAATGGATATTGAATGATATGGAAAAAACCTCATGATGTATTATTGGCAACCAAAGCAAGTATAACACTCTAGATAGACAAATTGTGTTATCATATTGCCTATTTTATTTAAAAATGAGTATCTGCTAAAAGAGTATGTGCCAGCTAGAGAAACATGGTAATAGGAGCAAACAGAAATTAGATCCAAATGTAAAATTAAACTATAAGATATATCTATATCTATATCTATATCTATATATATATACACACACACACACACACACATATATATAGTCTTTATAATATATTTATAGCAATTGATAATGAGATATCTCCTCACTCAAGTTCCCAACGTGGTACTCATTAAACACTTAATACCCGAGTTCCATCCACCTCCGTGAAAGGTTAAATATATTTTAGAGGGTTTATGTTTCTTTACCTACAGTGAAAACGGGACCTATTTGGGGTTAGAGATAGAGTCTATTATAAATGGAGGCAGTATTTTAAAAGTTATTTATGTGCTTTTGTCGTCTGCCTTCCTGTATATGTGACTTTTGTCCTATTCTGCCCAAAGTATCTGCTTGGTGAGAGCTCCAGATTTACAGAGGAAAAAAAAAACAGAGAAGAAGCTAGGTAGTATTCAGATTTTGCATTTAAAAATAGAACTATGAAGACAAATTCTCATTTAGTGTATCAAACACCACATCTAGAGAATCAATCTATATACATCACTCATGATATAGACCAGAGTGGGCAGACTTTTTTTTAAAGGTCCATGTAGTGAATATGTTATGCTTTTATGGGACATAGTCTCTGTCGTAACAATTCAATTCTGCCCCTTGAGGTGGGGAGGTGTTTTAGGTAAGTTGAGATCGGCGAGGGGGCACGGGGCTCTTGCACCCTTACTCAATATGATACACTTGAAAGAGGTCTTTTGCAAGTTCCCTGTAAATTCCTGGAATAGAGTTACAGCAAATGAAACATCAGCATCAATGTGTCCAGATAGAAGTTTAATCTACAAACTCAAATCACACTGTTTTTGAGTGGCATGGACTTGAAATTGAGAGCCAGTGGTAGGCAAGATGTCTGCTCTTTAAGGCAGGAATAATTTGATACAAGGCAACACAGAGATTTGGGGGTCTTTAGAAAGAAAAAAAAAAAAAAAAAAAAAGCCATCCAGCCATTGAGAGTCATAGAATCTTTTCCAAGGCAAGGGAGACCAGGATTCAAGTTACACTAACCAAACATTCTAACACTAAGCTCAGGTGAGTGATAAGACTCCATCTCAGTGAACTGGTAAGTTAGGAATTCTGCCTTGGAGACCAAGGGGACAGAGGACCCCTACTTGTCCCAACCTGATTCAGTCACCAAAGTCACGGCTACTCCAAGTGTGGTCCATGAACCTGCAGCATCACTTGAAAGCTTGTGAGAAATGTTAACATCTCAGGCCCATCCCACGCCTGTTGACCTACTTAAGACAGTTTCACAGCATCCCAGGTGATGTGTAAGCATCTTAAAATCTGAGAAGCACTGATTGAGGCGACAGCCTCAACCCCAACATCCAGGCAATGTCTCAGACAGAGAAATGGGAGAGAGGGTGATTGAGATACAGTACACTTTGGCCCAGGAAAGATCAGAGCCCATACTTGTTAGCTGGGGGAAATTATTAACTAAATGTCCGATCAAATTGAAAGCTTAGGTCATCATGTAAAGAATCTGTTTGTGCCCGTGCATCTATGTGTTCCTGCAGGGTCGGCATGTCAGCAAGAAAGGCACAGAGCATGGTGGGGCACAAGCAGGGCACAGTGTTACCAGGATCAGAGGAGATCATCAAGACCTTTGTAACACTGATCCTGTGCTCACACCATAGAATCCACCGTGGACGGACAACTGAGCGAGGGCTGGATTTACTTCTCTGCCTGTGTCTCAGGGCCAACAGGGCGTGGCATTGGAGGACACTATTGATTCTCTACTCTGCATCCTGAAGGACATTTACCGAAAAAAAGCAACAACAACAACAACAACAACAAATGGAAATCAAATAGAGATTTCTCACTTGAATAAGATCTAGGTTCAAATTCTTGCTCCACTGTTCGTGAGCTGTGTGACCGAAACATGCAAGTCATGTAAGCTGTTTAAGCCTCAGTTTCCTGATCTATAGTACATGGATAATACAAATCCACAATCCATAGTCCACAATTCTGAAACCAACAGCTCTAAAAAAAAGAAAGGTTTTTCAGAACTTATTTGGTAGCAAACCTGACCTGACATAAACTCGCCTGGTGGCAAAATGTGGAACCAAGATGGGACTATGGACAGTCATTTTATTTCATTTAGGATGATATTTATGGTTCTCATTTTTTATTGACGTCAATAACGGACCTGTTTGAATGACAGCCCAAGACCCTACAAGACTATGTACATTTTATTACCTTTCTAAAATAAAAAAATAAAAAATTCTAAATTCTGAAACATATCTATCTTGAAGGGTTTGGATAAGGAATTGAAGACTGCAAACCATTATAAGGATTTAATATGTGACGTGTCTAGTTCAGTGTCTAGAATAGAGTAGATGCCCAATATAAATTCATTCCCTTCTCTTTCTTTCTTTATCCCTAAATCTCTTAACTTTTAAAAAAGTACCATCACAAAAATGCATGTTTTTAATCATTAAACATTTAATGTCTTTCTCTGATATATGTAGGGTATTCACAATTCTGTTTGGTAAAGGAATGAAATAGCATGATGAAACTATGTGAAGGCGCTACATAAACATAAAACAAGCCATAACTATATACATCACTAACAGCATTTTCTGGGAAGGGCAGTGATGAGCTGTAGAGAACATGACCTTTGGTATCATGCAGCTCTGGATTCAAGTACAGGCTTTGCTTCTGACCATCTGTCGCTAGTAAATTATTTAGATAAGTAAGTTCATTTCACCGAGTCTTAGTTTTGTAAACTATGAAATAGGTATTGAATGTGTACTTCTATTCTAAGTTTATGCCAAATATTAAATGAGATTATGTATATAGAGTACTTAGCACAATGCTTGGCAAAGTACTATGTAGTAATAGTAACTTAATAATTAAAGCTGTAGTTATTACAGATTAAAGATACAGTCAACTAGATCCTATATCACCTAAATTCATTAGATGTCAAACGTCTGAAAAATTTCAGTTCTACATTTGATTATGCATTGAGCAAAAATAATTTATAAAGCTAATTCATACATTAATTGGGTTATAACACTAACAAACAGGTTGTAAGAGCTGCCTAACATGTTTTGACTTGTTAAACAGCTATTGGGCATATTCTTACAAAATTATAATTTTGTAAATACTTAGTCTGTCAAAAGCCACATAATAATTACTCTATTAGACCTCCAACTGTTAACGCTTAACCTGCAGATTAAGATACTATGTAATAAACAAAGAATTGAATTGCTACTTTGTGTAGAATATCTACAACACCCCCAAAATTATGGTAAGTACCATTTATTCACTCCATCTAAGCTTGGGAAAAATTAAGAAACCAATGACGCACATTTGATTTTACACATTAGCACATTTTAATTAAATCTCTTAGAGCCTATAATAATATGCGTGGGTCTAATTAACTAACTCATCAAGCTTCTAAGTGGACCAAAGAGTGAAATATTTGAATTTAAGCAAAGCAAGATTAAAGAGGAAAATTTTTCAAAAGTTCTTTGAGTCTATAAGGAAAACTGGCATTTTTGTCTATACCGATACTTGGCTTTCTACAAATACATATTCCTATTTAGAGAAACATAAGGATGTTCATTTCAAAGGTCATAGATTAATAATATAGGTAGTTGTTAGCCTATGAATAGACTGTGATTCAAAAGTTCCAAAAGGTATCAGAGCCGTAACTCAGAGAAGAGACTGGGCCAGTTCAAGAGAGCAATAAAAACCTGCCAAGGAGAAGCTGGCCATTCTTAAAGATCTATGACAAAGATAAGAGTCTGAAAAATGAAGTGGGTTGTTGGCAGCATCTGGACTAGCCATAACCTTCTTGCTGCTTTAATCGAATAGTTATTGTGTGTCTAATGTGTGCAGACGTTGTACTAGCAGTGAATATATGAGATATTGAGAACAGGGAACATAAAGACCAAGCCGTGAGAGCAAAGAACACAAAGATTAACATCTGCAAAGATGAGCTAGGAGGCCCCAGACGAAACTCAGTCATGGGAAGTGCAGTCCAGTGGCAAGGAAATAAACTAAGCCACCTGGATAAGGTCCTACACAGGTGCAGGGATGACAGAGATCAAGCTAAATTAGCCTCCTCCGTGGTGGAGATGGGAGGTTTGACAGGCGGGGCAACAGAGCAATATTACAATTTGTGAACTTGGTTGTTTGGAATGCACAGGGTCATTTTACCAGTATAAAAGTCTACAAACGTACATCTCCTATAACAAATCTCATGTAATAGCCGAGTGATGGTGTTAAAGATCCTTCTCTGTGTCTATAGGTATTTTATAGGAGGGAACGTGTGTGATACCAGGGGAAACATCTTCTACCACCTGCTCAACTAAGCTGGCAGTGGGGTTGGAGACACCGCTCTCTCCTCTCATTATCCAAAGATCCAATACCCAGTTTCGGGCTGATCTCACACCTGCCCTCTATTCCAAGCTTCTTATTAACCTCAGATAACTTTAACAATGGTGAAGGTATAATTTCCAAAATATTAAAAAACATGACTCCTGTAAACATAGAGTGAACATACATTGAAGATTTTACTTAACTCGTTAATGAGGGAACACATAAGATGGTTGTTATTGGGTGAACTGTGTTCCCCACAATATGTTGAATCCCGAATGCCCAGGACCTCACAACGTGACCTTACTTGAAAATAGGGTCCTTGCAGATGTAGTGAGTTAAAGAAAGGTCATACTAGACTAGGGTGGCCCCTTAATCCACCCTGGCCGGTGTCCTTATAGGAAGACACAGTGAAGGCACAAGGAGAATGCCACATGACAAAAAAGCAAAGGCTGGAGTGATGTATCTGCCGAGCCCAGAAACACCAAGGACCGATGGCCAACGTCCAGAAGCTGGGAAGAGGTAAGGAGTGGACCTCCCCAGGTCTCAGAGGGAGCACGGCCCAGCCGAGACCTTGATCTTGGATTGTGAGGACGTGATGGGCCTCAGTGCTGTGAGACAATAAAGAACTGCTGTGTTAAGCCACCCAATTTGTGGTCGTTTGTTATATCAGCCCCAGAAAACTAATATACTAGGAAAGCTGGCTCAAAGAGCATTTGAGAAACTGGGTATTTGTCATTTGAGGGGGAAAAAAAAAAGAATCTTGGAATACCATTGTTAAAGATACAAAACTGGTTTATGTCCTAGAGGGCATAAAATCATTACCTTGGGGGAGAGAAACCATCTCTCCTGGACAAATGTCTACATGTGAACGCAGAAGTTCACCAAGCCTGAGCCTTTAGTCAACGGCGTGTGGCAAGTCAAACAAAGGTACATTTCCTTAGGTAATTGAAAAACCCATGGATGGGCCCATTGAATAATACTCCAATAGGACATTAAAAGGACTTCCTCCCCCCCTCACAGCCCTTTTGCTTTATTCCCAATATTTGTAACAAATTTTTTAAACAAGTCTGTTACTCACATTGCTGCGTTAGAATTCAGGGTTTTACTAGCATGCGAACCTGGCCACCCTCCACCTCCTTGCTGACTATTTGCAGGTGACATTTGTCATCCTGTCCACTGCTCCTACAACTCTATGGAGTCCCAATCCTGATGGAGACCAAGCTCCGTTTTAATATACTAGCTCTTTAACAACAGTATTCCACCACTCAGCCAGACTGGAGCCTAAGTGAGACGCAGCTTTTTTCAGTAGGAAACAAGCAATCTGACAGAATCTGGAAGGAAGTTCAGACAACTTTAATATGAAAAGTTAACTGCTTTGTTTTTCTTTGATGCACTGGAGAGGTGCAATGAAGTATATTTCCTCACCTCCCAAGAGGATTTGAAGATCAAGCCCTTTCTTCCAAGAAAGGAGACAGAGATCCTATCTTGCTAAGGATTTGAACTCAAGGTTTAATAGGCCAGCAACGTCTGTGGTGAAAGAAGGATCTAGGGTTGGGGTATATTCAACCTATTTACCAGGGTGGGAAGAGAATTTATCAAGAAGAATGAAGGCTGGTGCTGTGACCTTAGGCAGAAGGAACAGCACTGGGGGGGAGGGGGAAGAAGGGGGGGAAAAGGAGGGAGGAGATAAGATCATTCTTAAGAACAGATGCAGCTACCACACCAGCCAGAACTCAATTTTGGTGGCAGACAGCAGACCCAGGAGCCATCTTGCCCCTCAAGGTGAACTTTAGTTAATTGTAATGGATTATCGTATCAGTAGCATTACAGGCAGAGAAAAATCTCCATCTCCCAGTGTCACCAAGACAATTTTGACAAGGACCAAGGAAAAAACAAGAGAATCCCATCTTCCCACTGGAAGGAGTGGTCAGTGAGGAATGCCTGCGATGCCATCCCTGAATATTTGGCACCCTCATTGGAATAAAATCCTAAACCTCTTTATTTTCTGTTCTTCCCCACAGTTGTCCTTTTTCTGGCCTGCCCACGCCCACTATTTTGGGAGCGTATTATTTTTCTTTTTTTTTTTAAATAAATTCACTGCTTGCTTGGCATTGTTTGTGTGGCTTTGTATGTCTTGGAATGCCTTCCTGCGATGATACAAGAATCCTTGTTCTCCAGTAACAGAACTGCAGAACTACAGCAGGGTCATGCCATGCCAGATGTCAACACTTCAGTTAAAGGGTCGAGGGGCAGAGAGTCCAGGGAATCCTGGGAAAGAAATCAGGCAGGGCAGGCAGTGGAAGGGCCACTTGGAGGGGGAGGGGTGATAGAAGAGAGGCTACTGATGCGCTACTATGAAACTATTTCACTAGATGCTAAAAATGTGCAGCTACATCAGCATTCACCTGCTAAGTGTCAGCCCTGAAAAAGATAAAGGTCGAGCAGAAACAGAAAAGGAAATGACTAGGCAAAACAAAGACAGGAAAAGATGGACATCCTGGATTCCCCCAAGACAACCGAAAAGCCAAGAGAAGGGTAACAGGGCCCTTGACTCGTGAGGGGATGGTGTCAACCCCCCTCCCCCCCACTCCCAGGCCCACACATGTATTTCTGGTGGTTAGACAGCACGAGTTTGAGAACCCCTCAACTGGAAGAATGTTAAAGGATACCGTAGTCCAGATTCCATTTTAAAGCTTAAAAATAAAAGTGATACATAGCTATAGATATAGATCCATATGGATTTAGCCCAAATTGAAAGATGAAAAATCTAGTAATATATTTTATCTTGAAATGGTGGATGCTAGGGTGAATGATTTTTCCTTTCTAGTGTCAAGTGAACAGAACCAAATTTTGCTGGCTCTCAGTTATGGTAAATGATTAGATACATGCCATGGTTCAGGAAAGTGGTGCAGTTTCATTTCCTGGGAGGAAGAGAGGTTTAAATCCACTGACAATTCATTTGTAACAAGCTTACAAAGTGCTGGGAGAACGCAGTAACTATCCACCCTGCTTGAAGGAGTCAGTGAATGAAAGAAAGGCTTTTGACCTCAAATGAAAAAAAAAAAAAAAAATTTAAAGGGATTTGTCATTTTGACTTTGGTTCTGAATTCAAAATCAATGCCAAGATAGAAAATGCATAATGTATCTAAATGCTGTCAGCGAGCTTCTATAGAAAATGGGGTGAAATATTAGCAGTCACTGGGTGAACTTGGGTCCTACACATGATCAGTAAGGATCCCTCATCTCCCACCCAAAAAAACCAACAATATAATGGCAAAATAATAGCACCTCCCACTGAATGTTTACTCTGTGCTAGAGATTGTGGTAAGGGCTTAATCTGCATTCTCGCATCAAACCTTCACAACAGCTACATGACGGACTTCCTCTCATCCTGGTTTTACAGATGAAGAAAGTGCAGATACCAGGGGTTAACATCATTTCTCAATAAATAGAGAAGCTAGAGTTCAAACCCAGGCCCATCTGATGCTACTAGAACCCAGGATCTTAAACACTGACTGTGTTCTCAAATCACTTAACAGACCAAAATAAAGGGGGGGGGGGGCGCCGCGAGGGAGAGGGGGGAAGCGAGCGCCACCTAATGGTGCATCCTGGACTGTAAATCCAACAGACAGTAGGAGAAGCTGCCCCTGGCATTAAAACACACACACACACACACAAACAAAACAGCAACATTGAAGACTATTCTTGAAAGCTACCTAATTTTCATTTATGTGTGATTTGACTTCTTTCCCTGAGATCTTTCCTAATTCTGTTAGAATACCCTCAGTGAAATACAGACTTGGCCACAGCTTTGCTAACGCAAGCTGGAAAGCAAGATCAATCAGAAGTCCATTAGCGATGGATGGAGGGGAAGTGACTGAACGCGGCGATGCCGAGAGCGCACTGGGATCCTTCTTAAGTGCTGCAGATGTCTTCAGTGTCCGTTGCTTCCTGAAACGCTATATCTCTAGAGTCAATTTCCCATTATCCACCTGGAATTCCCCACTCTGCAGATTTATCTTTAAGTTTCTGAAGCTTTGTGCTCAACGTGGCTCCAATCCCTACCTAGCCTACTCTTGGGCTCCTGCTGCCCCCTGCCAGTTAATGCCCACTACGCAATGGCATGCCAACTAAGTAGGCTCTGGTTCCCCTCATTCCCCAGTCATCCCCAACTGAAAAGACATGGTTTTTCTTTTATCCCATGACTGCCCTTCCAGCCCCACGTGCTGACAGAACCAGAGGTAGGAAAGGGTCCAGTCTGGGTACGTGGATTAACTTGATTTCGCGGGAGCCAAGAATGTATGCGTTGACTTTGAGAGGTCTGCTTGTTCGCCCAGTTTATGGAGCATTTGTACTACATAAGAATGGTTTATGATCCTTGGACAAAGTAGCATGAAGGAAAAGTGTGAGAGAAGATCAAGCACCAAACTTTGCTTTATCTAAGCGTTATTTGTCTCTTCTGTTCAAGATACGACATGGAAGAGTGAAAGGACCTCGGGCTTTCGAGTGCAGGTGATCTGGGTTTGAGACGGGGATCCACCACTGACAATACTCACACTACAGCTTATGGCTTGTTGTGACTATACAATGAGATAACACATGAAAGGCACATCTTGTAAGACGAGGAAACACTGCCGTTATTCAGTAAATTGGAGGAATCGTTACCGTCATTATCATGAGCAGCAGTGGCAGCGGTAGCAGTGCTCTTACAGAAAGGAGCAAGTTACAAGTGTTGGGTACATTATGAATAAGTAACCCCCCAACACACAAATACTATGTTTAAGAACTACACATATTTGTATATTTTTAAAATATGCTTCGCCTCCAGCTATGAATATCAAATAGCATCTTACTCTGAAATAAGGACTGGCATAACTAATTAAGATGCTTTCCATTTATTTATTCTTTGAAGATACTAATTTAAGAGAATTGCTTAATCTTCTTTCTTAATCTATTTAAGCATGCAAACCATAAATGGACTTCCCTGAGACCCTAATAGCATGAAATATAAGATAAGACCACTTGCTTTCAAATTAAAGCAAAATCTATGTTTCTATCTTCGTCATAATATAGTGACTAATGGAACCCTACAACTTTGATCTTCCACTTGAAAAATATCAAAATATCTTTAATATGCAAATCAAGGCAAAAGCTTGTGGGGTCATCTGTAGCAGGTTCCCACCTCCCCCTATAACAGTAATCGGAAAAATCTATGAGGATCATTACTTTAAAAATCATTCTACCACTAACAGAAATCCACTAGCTAATCCTTAATCACATTTCGAAATGAAATTTAGATATTAAGTAGTATTGATTTCGATTCAAAGGCTGGTCTAACCACCTCTATATCAATCCCCCTGACTTGGAATGAGGATTGGTGGAAATCATTAAATCATTTATCTTGTCAAAAATCTCGGCCATGTGCCCAGATGTATCAAACACTGGACAAGGCTACTTTTAGTTCCTATTTCTACTGGGTAATTGACTTCCCATAAACCCTCAGTCAGCCTCAGCCCAGGTCAGACAGCTCTGAGGAGGAGAGAAAAAGAATTTGAAAACACACATCAGGGGGGTGGGAGATGTGGGTAAGGGGGATCAAATATATGGTGATGGAAGGAGAACTGACTCTGGGTAGTGAACACACAATGGGATTTATAGATGATGTAATACAGAATTGTACACCTGAAATCTATGTAATTTTACTAACAATTGTCACCCCAATAAATTTAAAAAAAAAAGAAAAAAGAAAACACATCATTAGAACTGATGAGAAGGACCTTCCAAAACGCGGGGTGGGGTAGGGTAAGAATTATATTCCCTTCCAAGCAACATGATGAACCCTAAAACCTTTGTTCACACTCCCAAGGTTTATCAACACATACCCCTTCCTTTCTTCATTCAACAACCACTTACCTACCTTCTATTTCGTGCCAGGCACACTGCTAGGTGGTAGGGTTACAGGGATAAACCAATACAAAAGAAAGGTCTTATAGAGCTCACAGACGATCGGGGAGGGCAAAAAGCAAATGATTGTGTAACTAAATACATAATTCTAAGTTATGATACCTACTGTGGAGGAAAATAATAGAGTGTTCTGAGATGGAGGTATAGGGAAACTTAGTAGATGGGGCAGAACTCTACAGAGGAAATGACATTTAGGATAAATTATGAGGTAAGTGGGATTTGGCCAGAAAGGAAAAGCATTCCCGGCAGAGAGAAGTCGCATCACAGGAAATTGGAAATCAGGAAAGGGTAACATGAGTGATTCCCCTGGGATGACATCGTCCCATGATGAGGGTATGGGGTACACAATCTTCTGCAGAGCTCCCTTGGTCATAGCAAAGATTGTGACGTTTATTCTAAGCACATGGGATGACTTTAAGCCAGGAGGTAACGTGAGTAAAACAATCAGACAATAAAAATCTAACAGGAGGGTAACTAGAGCGCTCCATTTGATTTTTGTTTTCCTGAAAAATCTCTAGAATGTGACTTTTCCTCTTGCTGGATGGTGTTGGGCATTTTTAAATCAAGGGTGCTTCCCCTAGATCTCCTGCAACACAATCAGCCACGGTGGCTGTCAGAAATGCAGAACCCCACTGCAGACCTAGTGAATCAGAATCTTCGGGAATGGAGTCTAGGAATCTGCTTTTTATAGCCGCGCTCTAAGTGGTCCCAGCATCTTCTAAAATGGTGTGGACCCTGCAGGTGTGGAGTGGACAGAGAAGGGGACCTGTGAAGCAGGGCATATTCAAGGCAGGCTGGCATCACAGGGATGACATGACAGAAGCCAGGTGGGCACAGACAAATACGACAGGCACACCTGACTGGGCAGGTGCATCTCTCCTCAGGGAGTGTGGAAGGAGCATGCCATGGGACATGTCACCCTCCAAACACAACCTCCAGTGTACCTGTCTGTATTCACAGGGTGGGGTGGGACAATCTCCCTCCATTCTTTCCAAGGCTCGGTTTCAGTATCAGGCAAACGGGCCCTAACTCGGACCTAACTAGGGGTTTAGAATTGAGTCATATTTTTAGAGGGTCTGACAGGCTGCCTGGTGGGTGCTTTTTTGCCAACACCTCCTCCTCAGTGGGCCTTCTGGGTAAGCCATGAGGGAGGCCTCTGCCTGAGTCCTAGCACACTATACTTATTTTTTAATTTTAGTTCAAATAAATCAGTCACTCCTGCTATTTCTTCACTCATAATCATCTATTCCTTATCTTAATATATTTCATTTAAAAGGGTAACTGCTAGCCAAAGTAATGCATTTATCTAATTGAAAAATAATACTCAGCTCAAGCAGTAATACCTCTTACAGAATATAAGTATTTGGAAATTGGATTGTTAATTAGCAAGAACATTGTTTAAATGGAAAACATTAACAGTTCAAAATTGAGAAAATGAAGTAGAGATATGTTACTCAGACCCAAAGTTGTTCTCAACTATGTGAGAGTAAAATACGACTTATCATTTTTCAATAAATCGATGGAATATAAACCATTTTTCTAAAAATAATTTTAATGAATCATTGACAAGACTTTGAAATCCAGCCAGTTCCCCATAAATGAATTAGTTTCTTTTTTTTTGACTCAAAAAGTAGTGACAAAAACATTTTACCCTTTCAACTGCATTTTATTTTGAAGACTTTTTTTTCTAATCTTAAAATAATTTGTCTAAACAGCTGTTTCAGATTTAAATGCAGAATGTAGGAGAACGTGGTAGCCTTCCCCACTGCCCGGAATAGCCCCTTAGACATCAGCTTCCAGAGCACGCCACTGGTGCCCAGGAAACAAGCGGATGAAAAAGAAATTATGGCAAATACCAAGCAAGTGGTGGGGCCTGCAGTGCACCCAACAAAGCCCTTTCCTATTTTATTTCTAACGGCATCTGAACGATAGGCATCACGTGGATGGTTCCAGCAGACGACAAGCCGCAAAAGTCTGCCTAGGAACTGGCGCTTGTTGGATTCTGAGGCATCACATACGATCCAGTGGTCCTCGGAGTGTGGTCTCTGGATCAGCAGCAGCAGCGCAGGCTGCCTGAGACCTTATCAGAATGCAAATTCTCAGGCTCCATCCAGACCTTCAGACATGGAACCTCTAGAGGTGGGGAGGGCAGCCACTGTGGTTTAAGAAGCCTTCCAGGAGGTTCTGAGTCCTGCTCAAGTTCGAGAACAACCGGTCTAGCCCCAAGTCAGAGCCTCAAGGTATATCTGGCACTAAGTATGGGGATGGGGTGAGGGGAGCGGAAGGTGGAGGAGGAAGATGCAGAAAGGGAAGAGGAAGGCAGAACATGGACCCGGGGTGGAAAACCAACCAGTACCAGGTTTTAAGTTTCTGGTACTGACATCAATATGTGTACCTTTCTTTTTATCTGCTTCATGTAGTAGGGCTTCATATACAGCTTTACTGAAAAAAAATTATTTCTCTGCTAATTTTTAAAATGTCAAAACCACTGTTACAGGCAGTACTTCCCTTAGAACAGGGAAAGAGGTGCCTTACGCTTCAGAGGTCATCTGCAGGGCCCTCCTCTGGCCATGCTGCTTCCCACAGGGACAAGGCAATGTGTCCCCTTGGGCCCGGCACCTTGCTCCACATTTGGGGTCCCAGAACTGCCTGCCCCAATGTGCCCCAGTCTGTTTCCCAGGCCTGAGCTGCTGGCCTCCGGCCAAGCCCATCTTCTCAAGGATGGACTGTGCCACTTGTGGGCCCACAGCGTGTGTCCTGTAAATCATGGCTAACTTTTTTATATCCTGTATATTATAATGCTCTGACATCTTACAACACTTGCTGGCAGGGAGAGGCTGTCCCTCCGGGAGCTCGCCAATTTGCAGAGCTAGCAAAGGGCCCAGCCGGGTGCATGCTTTTGACACGCAAACCAACCAGTCCTGAGTTGATACCCCAACCACACCCTTATCTGATTCTTGTATCTATGTCCTAAATCACTCCTACAATGCCTGGTGCCTGGTAATTAGCAACCACTCCTAGAGTTGAGAGACCTCGGGAACTCTCCAGAGTAGCCAGTTGTAAACATTTGCCTTGTCCTGCCTCGCCTTTCCTGAGGAAACCCCCCTAAAAGGCTGTGACCTGTACTGAGCACTCCTGTCTTCTGCCTCCAGACAACAAGGTCTTTTCCCCTGTGACCCAGTGTGGTATTTGCTATGAGGTCCTAGCTCATTGGGGTTTTGATTTGCAATTCCCTGATGATGAGTACATTTCTTGGTAAATGTTTGTTAAATAAATGAAAGAAAAACAAACGATTGAAGGAACCAGTTTAAAAGGATCCAATTCCCAAATTACATTAAGTCCACGTTGACAATCACTGATTGAGCCCCTGCTGTGTGCTGGGCAGGGCACACCAAGATGGAGCAGACACCAAACCTATCTTTGAGGTGTTCTCTATTTAGTGGGGGAGACAGACACATCCATCGATAATTTCCACAGAAGCTAGTGAAGGCACAGCTGTTGGTCTTGTCTGTCCAAGGCAACTGTTTATGAGTCTCCATCTTTAAGATTTACTGAAAAGCCTAGGGTAGTATTTCCCAGGGGACTAAGTGGGCAGGGCCCCAAATGCTGAGAGACTAGTCATAAGGACCCTGTTTCTCTTTATCCAGCAGAAGCCTGGGCTCATTTGCTCATTCTGTATGGGGAGTGAGAGTCTGAGTGTGGAGGGTGTTAACTGTGGCTGAAGGTATCAGGCAGGAAGAGACACGGCATTCCTATGTGCAGGACTTCACGGGCTTTTCCCGGCGTCAACAAGGACTTTCAGAAATGTGATCCCACAGCTGCAAATAAGACATGCTCACTACTCGAACAGTTATTTCTAATGAGATCATCAAAACAAAACCAACAAAGACTGTCTTCACGTTGTTCATTTTACAGCCACTTCCATTGCTTGGCCTGTCATTAGGGGATCGCAGCAGGTAAGTCATGAACAACGGGAGCCGGTGCTTTTACTAGGCTTTCTGGATAATTCCAGGGCTTAACAAGCCTTATTGAGACATTTCATATACACTGGTGTTTGCACATAGCAGGTATTTTCCTGCATGAAACCGTGCAAGGTACCGTTATCCAAAAGGCCAGACCTGCAATTGAAGGTTGACAAAACAGATCTATACCACAGAGGAAAGATGTGCTACCAACAGATGATGAAATAAGTGGATCGTGTTTTGTGGAGATGTCATCAATGAAAATTTTTCACATTTTTCTGATTACAATGTAACCAGCAGCAAAACCCGGCACACAGAGGGAAATTGCTTTAGTCAGCAATTTTCTCAAGAAATACCCACGCAGAATCTTAAGTAAGTTCTGACTTGAACTAAAAAATTGCCTTTTCCTATATTATCCCTTTGCCTGACACAGAGATATTTAAAAAATTATTTTAGATGTCAAACTATGTGTAGTTAACGTGACCAGATTTGTCACACCAATCACATAGCTGATTAGCTGACGTTGGAATTCTACACTTGGCTAACCCATTATTTTGTTTTAATTGAAGGAAATTATTTTTATGAAGATTATGTTAAACTGCAATAACTTCATCACTTTGTAAAATTATGCTACACAGACCTTCATATTTATGAAAAGCATCCAGCATCTCTAGCGCCCAAGGCAATGCCTGTCACCTTAATACACAGGACAATCAAGTGCCACCTACAGGCAGCCCTTCACACACACACACACACACACACACACACACACAGTGCTTAGAAGTTTCCTTCCAAACCTCATACCCTAAGGTTCCATATTTTAAAATAATCTATACTGTGTGTGAACAATGGGAAAGTTCAAATTCAATGTAAGACACCGTGCAACAATTGACCTATAAGGGGCGCTCCGTAACGGAACTTGAACAAGTCAGCAAGCTGGCAGCTGTTAAGGGCGTTTGCCCAGAGGGTGTGTGGGTGCCATAAGGGGAGGTGGGTACGTTCTTAATATCCGATTACCAATGATAATAGTCTCCCCATGGGAAACGTCTTCTGAAATACAAGCAGATAATGTATCTTTTAGAACACGGTGCACGTGTAAGTCGGAGACAAGCTCTAGTAATGTTACGACTTCTTCATGAAGTACAGACCGTTAACTTTCAGGCAGAGAGAGTAGACTCTCTGTGGAGAGCTAAGGGCAAACTTACAATGAAGAGAGAAACAAGTTCTCCTCATATGCTGTACCTTTGGTTGTTGTTTATAGGGACTCTGCTGAACTGGATGCTCCATGATGAGAAATTCATTTCCAGGGTCACTGTTCTAATTCCTGTATCCCCCAAGCAGGCTTATGATAAAAAACGAAGGATATTGAAGTCAATTATATAAGTTTCCCAAGCTTAACACTCAAAATATGCCTAACTCTCAGGGTTTGATAGGTCAATAGCCTGTTCTTTCACACTATTTTGGGAGTCAGTGCAGCACCGTGAAAACAAAAACAAAACTGGGCCTCTATGTCCCACTCCTTATTAGCTGTGTAACCTTTAGCTTTCTTTCTGTGAAATGGGAAGTACAGTACTGACCTCCTTGAGTTGTTGCAAGAATTAAATAAGGTTTTATCTGTACTGTGTTTACTGTACTACCCAGCACATACTCAATACTCAACAATGGCTCAACAATTATTACATTTAGTAGGACTACTTCCTCCGCCATCATCAATCTCCTCATATAATCTCTCAATAAGTAAGACAGACTGGAAAGTTATAAATGTTAACTCCATCCAAAATCATTAATAACTTCACTTGCTATTAAAAATATGGAAACACAACATTAAGGCAAATTTTATACACACACACACACACACATATCAGATTTACCTTTTGGCAGCCTTTGATTTTCAAGTGCCTTATAAATAAAATGAAAACAAACCTACCCATTAAACAAACATACACAATACAGGACACACTGCTATCACTTGGAACCCATTTCCTCACTGAATGCTGACAGAGAGGGACAGATGATGGCTTGCTGCCATGAAAATAAAGCTAGTTAAGAAATCGGCAGACCCCACCCCTTGTCCAGCTGCTGAAAAGAAATGTATATGCTCCTGACTTCTTCTTGTGACCAGAGGGACATTCTCAAGCTCTTTCTCTATGAAAGAAGGGTTCTCACTCTTCCGAGGGCTACCTGGTTGCTTTTCGGTAACAGAGATGGACCGCATCGCTACACCGACAGAGCCCAACTCTTGCCAAAGCGATTCTCTAGAAGAATCCAGGCTGAGGACCAGGGTTAGTGTGGCTGTTCAGGATCAGAGGCTGGCACACAGAGAGAGGGTAAAGGTTGGGCTGAAGGGTCAGAGGGCTTGAGTTCAAATCTTGCCTCTTTCACCCAAGGACTGTGTGGCCTTTGATATGTTACTCTCTGTGCCACAGCTCTGCCACCTCAAGGAAAGCTGTGACTAAGAATGGCACCTACAGGTATAACATGAGGGGCCAACCTGAACCTAGTCAAGTGCTCAGCACAACCCCACCCCAGCCAGTGTCCACATGACATCTTGGGTCTCACCTACACTTCTTTAGCTTTGCTGACCCTGTGGTACCAAGATTTCTGTGATGGGCTGCTTAGCGTAATTATAAAACAACTGTAGAACCATCTACAAATTGTTTCTAGATCCACAGTTCACCTGAGGATAGGAGGACAGGGAAGCAATTATTGATTATGTCTTACAAATAAGGAAACCCAGTAGTTGGCTTTCTGAGACTCCAAAGCCAGTAAATACAAGACTAGAAGTTGATTCCAAGCATTGTGACAAGAACTTTTTCCACTCAGAGTAACTTTTACTTAATAAAAACTATATTTATTTTACTTACTAAAATCTATAACTCATTGCACATTCACCGAATGTGACCTTTCTTCCTGCCATTAGTGGTGAGAGTGCTGTCTCATTGTCCTTCCAAGTTCAAGTCCTAGAAGAGGTAAAACACTGATGCAACACCAACCAGCACAGTCACATCAGCACACACCTGCACTTGTTAAAGGTTGTTACACTGAATGCTTTACATGAGAGACCTCATTTAACCTTCATAACGTCCCAATGAGATATGCAGCTAATAAGCTCATTTTCTAGATGAGAATACTGAGGCACGGGGAGGTAGGCTAGTGAGCTCCCCAATGGCACAAGCCAGAAGAACCAGATGTGAAATCCAAGTCTTTCTAGACTCCCAAGTTCTTAATCAAAACTTACCGGATCTTGCACGCCTCTAGTGTGTGGTGCTCTTTTCTGTTTGCTCCCTCTAAGACGGTCTCCGTGATCTCCCAGGAGAGATGCATGGAGTGAAAACCTTGGGGACAGACTGAATTTTCCAGAGAAGATCTGTATAATATCTCTCATTCCACATGCTCCTTTTCCAATGTGACTTTGAAACTTTTCCCATCTAGTGGTAGAGTCTATGTGCTCCTCCCCTTGAGCCTGGGTGGACCCTGGTATCTGCTTTAACCAATATAGAATGACCGAAGTAAGGCTGTGTGGCTCCCTTGCCTCAATCATGAAAATGCCGTGCAGTTCTGCCTTGCTCTCTCAGGAGGCTAGAAACTCAGCCACCACACTGTAAGTTCAAATGGGCTCATGCACGCAATTACACAGAGAGTCTAGGGCCAAGATATTCTGACCAACAGCCAACATTAGCCACTTACGACATGCGATTGAAGACACATTTGGATTGTTTTAAAAATGTACACAGAATTTGTTTTAATCAGGTATAGTAAGGCACACAGAAATGATAATCATAAAGGAAGAAGCTTATACTCACAAATGGCCATACTGTGGGGGTGGGCCCAGGGGACATGGAGAAGCACCAGGGTTGGTTGGTCAAGAGGCAGAGAGAGTGAGGGGAAAATGTGAGCAAGAGTCTTTCTTGTGTTTTCTGCAGAAAAGGATAGGCAAGGGAGGCCAAACAGGATTAGGATTGGCCAGTTTGACTATTTTTGCAGGCTCTGGGGTATAGGGGCTGTCATTTGTTATCTGATACCTACCCTGGGGTGATCAGAGCATGAGAATAGCAGCCTGAAGTATAAGAGTCTAATAAAGGAAGTGTTTGGGGCATGGTCTCTGGCTCTGTTGGTTTGCATGTAAAAGGGGCACTCTTGGGCAGGGCAAGTGTCTGCTATCTCTAGAATTAGCTTGGGGGAGGGGGGACAGTCCTTCCAGCACAGGTAGGTCCCAGATGTCAAAGCATTGGAAACACATAAAATCAAAAGGCATAATTCCACAGATGGTTCCAGTTCCAGCCATCAATCCCAGCCCACACACCCAGTCCTTCCAGCTGAGGCTCCAGACATTTTCTAGCAGAGAAAATCTACTATGCCGTGACCTGCCTCAATTCCTGGCCAACCACCAGGAGCATAGTAACCTGGTTGTCCTATGCTGCTATGTTTTGGAGTGGTTTGTTATGTAGTACTCGATAACCGATACAAAGTTTCGGCTTGAGGGATGATAATTCTAATCAGCTCTAGCTCATTCTACCTTGTGGGAGGGGGAATTTCTGACTATACTTTTCTCTTGGTGTTCCATTTTCAACAATCAGTGCTCGTGAATGATACGAAAATGTGTTTAGGTTATTTTTCCCGCTGCCTTCAGGAATGGTTCTCCTAGGTTAGTGATGCTAATTTTTCAACGTTCTCACGAAATTTTCTCTTGTTAAAAAAAGAAGAGACAATGTCTATATCTGCACTACCTGAGACGGCCCAGGTGAAAAACCATATACCCTGACCTTCCTCAGCAAAAAGAACTGAGTTCCAGACATTTGTGTAACTTGTACCAAACCAGAAAGTTAAATCCTCCGGGGTGTGCACTGAACAGTAGGAAAGGAGGGAGCAAGGTTTCAGGAGGACTATTTCTATCTGATTCAGTTTGCTTTTCATGGCAGAACTCTGGCCTTAATGTGAAATAGCATCCCAACCAGAAAAGGAAAAAAAAAAAACATATCTTGTGGAAAGATGATGAAAATTAAAATTCAAAGGCATATGCCAATTTGAAAAGAGAATCTGAGAACTTTGAAGACTCAACCACAAGGGAGGTGGAAAAATGACACAACAATCCCAGTGCTAATATATAGAGAGAAATGAGCAAAAGCAGAAAAGTAAGAAAGGGAGAGAGTTGAATTCTTATCCTCCAAACTTCGCAAAAAGCTTGCCTCTGGAGAGTTCAGAATACAAGCCCCTTTTGAGAGGGTAATTTTATATCCTAGGAAACAACAACAACAACAACAACAACAAAAACCCTCCTTTGGGACTTGATTTTAAGTAATAATAGTCACAGACTCTCAAGGTTCCAGTCACAAAGTAATGACAAATATACAATACTGTAAACTTCTATTGTATTCCAATAATATGTTAGTCTAAGAATATTTTTGGTCATGAAATCCTCAAGTTGTTTTGGGTTCAGAACAAAAAAGTATGAGTCAAAGACGACTGGAAAGTGTTTGTGATTCCAATCATACTTAAAACAGTCACTCAACAAAACGTTATCGTGTACCTACTATGTACATGGCACCATGATATGATGGTCATTTCTAGTTAACACAGGCAATATTCCCAGAGTATACGCTACTTCCTTGAACTAAAGTGGGGCCTGCTCCATCCAAAAACGATCCATCAATGTTTTCCTTCACAAAGTTGAACTGAGACTCTGTGTGCAGAACTACTATGTACCGCAGGTCTAGCAATTCTCAAACTCTGGTTGACCATCTAGAGATCTTATTGAAAGGCATCAGTGTAAAGGTATTGGTTCCCCTTAGTATTAGAGACAAGCTCTAATTTTCAAAAAAGTTTTTCTTCAATATCAAGAAGAAACCAAAATAATAACAACAGCAGCAATAGTAAAAATAATAGCATTCAAAAATCCAGATTTAAAAAAAAAAAAGAACTTTCTAGCATGATGATTATAACTAATAATACTATATTGTACACTTGAATGTTGCCAAGAGAGATTTTTTTTTATAATCAATGAACATTGTTGCAAATTGTTGCCGAAATCTGTCTGTGCAAGTGCTTTGTTATGGAGATGTCTTTCCTCCAGATTTCAAGTCATTTTGGCTAATGGATGCCATTACTTTGATTTTTTAAAATTCTGTGCCCAATTTGGTGTCTACCATGTACCTTCCATTAATCAGCCAAGCACTGAAAGCCAAATGTCAGTTAGAAAATTAGCACGTACCTTTATTTAACACCTGAGCCTGTTTTTATAGGGTGATTGGTGGAAACGCTGTTCACACAATTGGATGGGATGGGATAAGGTCACTGCACTTCAGTCTTGGCTTTCAGCCAGCTTTGTGCAGCTCTTTGCTGGTTCCTACATATGTAGGATGCTTTACAAAGTGTTCCTAGGTATTTCTGACACATTTGTTGCTTTCTGTTGCTCATGTAGCAGCTTGGAAATGAACAGCCCCAGTGGGATCTGTGGCTTTTTTAAATCTGGATACTTTGAATGGTGCCAATAAACAGGAAGTGGCGACCTGATAGTCAGTTATCTCATTACTTAATCAGAATTTAAGTATATGTATTTAAGATTTGCTATAATGGGCAGAACTGTTCAAAGTATTTGGGACACAGAGTGAAATGTGAAGGAGAAATGTAACAATCAATCATGAAAACATTGCCCTCTTCCAGAAAGTGAGAGACCACTTTCTATAGGAAGAGATTGTTCAACACATTTTTTTTAAATTGTGAAATAATTGACATATAACATGGCACTAGTTTAAGCGTACAACATAGTGAGTTGATATATGTATGTATTGTGAAGTGATCTCAACAATAAGTTTAGTTAACATCAATTACAATCTTTGTTTCCTGTGACAGAACTTTTGATATCTACTAGCTTAGCAACTTTCAAACATATAATAGAGCGTTATTAACTATAGCCACCATGGTCCACATTATATCTCCAGAACTTATGTATCTTATAAATGGAAGTTTGTGCCTTCTGACCATCTTCACCCATTTCACCTTCTATCCCTAACTGTTTTCATCACAAAAAGGAAATGATAACTAACACTATGGTAGTAATCATTTTGCGATACATATTTGTATATCCAATCTACATTATGTATATCTTTAACTGATACAACATTGTATGTCAATTATATCTTATGAAGCTGGAAAAATAAAACGACAAAATACAACTTTCAAGTTATCCCATACCTACAAGGCCCCTGAGGACCGTCGAGCCGCGTTTATTCTTCAGCCTCCCAAAAATGCTGATTTGGCTTCATTTGGCCCCATCCCCCGTGTGGCCTGCCTGCCTTTCAGCCTCATTCCGCTCCTCCCCTGAAGACATGGGCCTCCTGTGATTTCCTCTAAAGCACTAAGCTCTTTCAAGTCTTCAGGCTTTGGTCATTCTGGAGCCTCCTCCATCACTCGTGATCCAGTCAACTACTCCCGCTCCTTTAGGTGTCAGCTTGAGCCAGAGCCTTTCTGACCTTAAAGATGAGGTCATTCTCTCACTGTGCGTATGTTGTTACAAGGCCCTGCATCTCCTTTCCGTCCTATTATGATGGGGATAGAAAAGCGCGTATCACCCCACAGCTTACAGCCTAGCACGTAGTACTCCCAGTACCTAACACAGCAGCTTGCCTCCCATTAGATGCTCAGTAAACAGTTGTTGAGTGGATGGAAAACAAAGACCAAAAATCCTTCCTCTTGTGTCAGGTCAACTTTCACTTGTTTTCCAGTCTCAGTTGAAATTCTGTCTTCTTTGGAAAGGTTTTCTTAATAATCCTCGTGTGAGATCTCCAGTCCTTTAGGTTGAGACCCTGGAGTGCAGGAAAAGAATCTAATACATCTATTTAAGGGCAGGGCCTGCCACAATCCCTGACACTTTGGTAAGAGCTCAGTAAGTGTTTGGTGCACCCAACTTAGTAGTTTGGGTTTGTTTTCATTTTCTATAGACAATGAGGAAACATGACTGATGTTTTGACATAAACATGCAAAGTGTCAAAAGTTAAAACAGTTGTTTGTCTTGGCTGACAGTATTTTTTTAATTACTTTCAGGTGTACAAAACAATGTAACAGTTAGACATTTATACTCCTCACAAAGTGATAACCCCCCTCCCCCAATCTACTACCCCTCTGACATCATTTATTAGCTGATACAACTCCACTGACTCCACTCCCTATTTGTACTCCACATCCTCTGACTATATATATATATATATATATATATATATATATATATATATATATATATACATATATATACACACATATATACATACATATATGTATGTATGTATGTGTGTGTGTGTGTGTGTGTGTGTGTGTGTATATATATATAAATTTGTAGTTAACATTCATTATTGTTCAGCCTCGGCTTCAGGTGTACAGCACAGTGATCAGGCATCTACACCGTCCATGAAATGGTCTCCCTAACGAGACAAGTGTCCATCTGACACCCTACAAAATCTTTACAACATTGTTGATTATATTCCCCAAACTGACTTTCGTATCCCCGTGGCAATCTTGTGTCTACTGATTGTGCTTTCTAATCCCCTCACCTTCTCCCTCATCCCCATCCCCCCTCCCATCTAGCAACCATCAATTTTTCCTGTATGTCTCTGAGACTATTTCTGTTTAGTTGGCTCATTTATTCAGTTCTTTAGATTCCACATATAAGTGAGATCATATGGTATTTTTCTTTCTCCGTCTGACTTACTTCACTTAGCATAATCTTCTCTAGGTCCAGCCAATCATTGCAAATGGTAAGATTTCATTCTTTATAGCCAAGTAATACTCCATTATATGAATGTACCATAGTTTCTTAATCCAGTCAGCTGACAGTATTTTCAATATATGCAGCAAGAATAAAGGCAATGAATACTAATGAAGCATATAAGCACCTTTTTTTTTATCATCTCAGAAGTATTTCCATCATTCTGTAACCAGATATTTAAAAAAAAAGGTTCTGAAGGAAGGTAAACAATAGTTATAAACGAACATATAGCTCAAAAGAATGGTTATCATTACACATTGAGCATCACTTGTGAAAACTCATCTTTATTCAAAAGAGTTTCTTCCTAGGCATTGCTTCCTTTCCCCTTGAGCCTATCTTGTCATCGTTTTAGGTATCTTCATCCTACTTCCTGGCCCTTCCTAAACTTGGGGTTACACCTGCCAATCTCACTGGCAGCCACCGCTGTTGGCTGTAAAATCCATTCAGTGTGATCCCTGTGAGTCTGAATTCTCACTCAGAGCCATGCACCTCACTATGCTATTTAAGAAAAACAGCTTGGTCCTTAAAGGATTAACCTGCCAACCACAGGGAGATGCCTCATATTCCCTGGGCACAAGCAAGCTGCACCAAGCAGCAAAAGCCTCTGAAAGGAAGTTTCCAACCATTTATCCGTGCCTGTGTACACGTGTGTGCGCCTGTGCGTGTGCATTTATGATTATGTCTGCATTCTGTTTACCCATGAAATGGCACTTGTTCGGCTCAGAGAGCACTCTAAAGAACCTAGCACTTCACATTTAGGTAGTGTTTTATACCTTCAGAGCCTTGGCACATATATTAAGCAATTAGGCAAAGAGGAGAATATCACCTCTGACTTGAGAGGGGACTTAAACTGTGGTTCTCAAAGTGTAACCAAATGGTTCTGGAACCAGAAGCATCAGCATCAGGTGGGAACTTGTTAGAAATGCAGATTTCTGAGCCTTAGCCCTGAATGACTGAACCACAACCTTTAGAGAAGTTGTTTGCAAGTCCTCCGCGGGATTCTGAGACCTGCACAAGTTTGAGAACTGTGGGATCAGAGAAGGAAGCCTTGCAGGGTTTGTATGGTGGGGGTTACCAGCACAGAAATGCTCACTGCGAGCTGAGGTTGAAACGTGGCTCCTCCATTTATTTCAGCAAATTATTCACTGACACTGTCTCAGTTTCCCCATCTCAAAACTGGGAATCATGATAATACTTATCACAGAGGCCTGCTGCAAGAATTAAATGATAAGACGCATGGAGTGCTTGATACAGCATTCGGTCAATGTTAGCAAGTATTGAATGGGTCGTGTGCATTAAACAGAGAGTAAAGATTGGGAAAGGCCATGCGGTGAAGAGGGGAGAAAAATTCTAAGATTATATCTGAATAAAAAATGAAGGAAGCCAACAAATAAATAAAATGCAACGCATGCTTTCATTGCATTAAGTCGTTTTCGCACTTGACTCATGCAGAAATTTCACCTTACCCAGAAATATTACAATTGTCTATAATAATGCCGTATAAGGAAAAATAAGCAAATATTGATATACCTTTAAAAAGCACTGTTACTTTTCAAGTGTTTCTATATTTAGAAACCCTAGGTTGCTCTGTTTCAGTACTGTTATTGACATTAAACACGCCGCTATCACAGCAGGAAAAGTAAAACAGGTATGTGTGCAAAACAGCTTAGGGGAAAGCTGGTGCTACCCAGAGCTGCTCGGAACCCTTAGTTTAAGAAAAGATGAATCCTCTCAATTTGTACAGCTTGCAAGTATGCTTTTTTCGCTACATGAAAACAAGTCAAAAGCATCAAACGCTGGCTCTGACAGCTGTTGTCTCTCATTTTCAGCCTGACATAATGAGTTTCAAGACATCAAGCCTGCTGCCCAGAGGTGGTGGTGGGGCCTGAGTAATTGGCTTGGAAGAGTGAAGAAACTGAACAAAAGGAACAAACAGGGTCTCTTTTTTATTCTTGAGCTATCAGTCTGGCATTTATTTACTCCTGGTGGAATTCTAAAAGTCAAATCATGATTCTTCGTGTTGTAAAATATGCAAGGGTGTTGTAGTACTGTATTATACATGCCCCGCCTAATGACACAAAGAGATGAGGGGACACAAGTGGTGGCTATTCAGATGGATCCTGCTCACCACCTGTTGAAGGTATGGTGTCATTCGTTGCTTCCTCATAAACTAAGAACATTCTAATTATATTTATTTAAAGGTGCATTATCTAGAGACTGCAAAATAAATGTCATTGCTTTTGAATCCTGTGCTATCATTCCAAGAGTAAGAGTTAGTAATTTGCACATTAAAATTCCACTTGGTAATATTAAAATCCACAGTAATTAATTAGGAAGTAGATTCCAGGGATGAGCGAGTGAATGATAACTTTAACCTAGTGTGACAGAAAATATGACAATGACATTAAGGAAAACCAGGAGTTGACAAACAATGGCTCCCAGGTCAAATCAAGTTTGCCACCTATTTTCATATAACCCATGAGCTAAGAGTAGGTTTCACTTTTTTAAATGGTTGGAAATAAAATCTAAGAAAAACATTTCACAACTCACAAAAATTGCATAAAATTCACATTTCAGTGTCTATAAAGATTTTTGGTATATATACATATACTATATATGTGTGTATATTATATATATAGTCGATGGCTACTCTAATGTTATAATGAGAGACACTGCATAGCCTGCAAAGCCTAAAATATTCACTATCTGGCTCCTTATAGAAAAAGAATTGGCCAGCCCTTGAGTTCAATGAATAGCAACTGACTTCAGTGGGCTTCCCTCATATTACAAGTGCCCATATGGATTTTTTATTTTTTTTTTTTGGCTTAGGATTAGTGAGTCAATGAAAGTGAAAAAAAGTTCACATCCCAGGAAGAAGGAAAGGAGCCTCTTGGCAGACAGCCAATGGGTAAACATTCTTATATCTTTAATAATGAGAAGAGAGATCTACTGATTCCATCTTTCACTGTTAAATGTCCACTGTCAATTGGAAAGAAACACGTGCTCTTTAAAAACTACAATAATTACAATAGCAACAGCTAAGGCTACTAAATGCTTCCAGTATTGTGGGCAAATGTGCGTTATTTCACTGAATCCTCACATTCAGTCTGTGATGTCATTACCATCATTCCCATTTGACAGAGGAGGAAACGGAAGTTTAAAGAGTTTAAGTAATTTGCCTGGTTAATGATCAGGGCTCATTTTCACTCCCTACAAACATTATTTAATCTTCAAAATATTGCTCACTCCATCTCTTATATTTTTTATTGACGTATAATCTTATAATTTTGAATCCTTACCATTCTTGTTGGACAACAGAAAATTTGGAAGTAAAACATGATGGAGACTGAAGCATAAAGTCAGTTTGATGAATTAAGAATAGCCTACAGGCTGTGGCTGGCAATGTTGTCTACCTACATCACTGAGCTCCCCTCTCTTTTTGTTGACAGACCCTGACCTCACTCAAGGTGGATCTTTACGTAGCCCCAGGTGAGAGACACACTTCCCAGACCTCCCTGACAGCTAGAGTGATCCTAGAATGCGGTTCTGGCTACAGAGATGCAGGTAGGAGTCTAGTGGGAGCTATTGGAAAACATGTTTTTTCCTAATGAAAGATATAGTTGGAACCACTCCTGTTTTCTCCCTCTCCGTGCTTTACAAGTGGACGTGATGTCTCGAGTTACAGCAGTCATCTTGTAACCACGAAGCAACATACATAGGGGACACACAAAGAACTGCGGAAATGCTGCTCCTGAACCAATGACAGCAAATGTCATCTCCAGTTCTTCACGTAGGTCATTACTTGCAGCTGTTCCTAACTGACAGAGACACAGAACAAAGCAATAAAAATATCTAACTTGTCTCTGCATTCTGTCCTTCCTATTTCCTGGATGAATTATTCCCAACATAAAATGTTTCAAACTTTTATGATATTTCATAATAATAAATATACTCACATGTACTCTATACTTAACCCGGGTAAGCTTTTATTAAAGTCTAACAGTCATTCATTTGTCCATTCATTCTCTCATACAAAGGTTACCTTTTAAGAATCTATTAGGTTGGTGCAAAAGTAACTGCGGTTTAACAGGTTAAAAATAATTGAAAAAACCGCAATTACATTTGCACCAACCTAATACTATGGGTCAGGTACTATTACAGATGCTTGAGGAAAAGAAGGCCTCAAAACTCAGAGAGAGAGAGAGAAGCATTTGCACCGCAAAGACTAATAGCCAAGATCATTTCTGTTATCATATCATGGGAGATCTTAGAAAGGAACCATAAATAAACCAGTCTCTTCAGTCAAAAACGGTCTGCATTTGAACTCATATTCTGCCACTTACCAGCTGGGGAACTTCTGAAAGTCGTTTAACTTCCTCTGAGCCTTTCTTTTCATCTGAAATGTGGAAATAATAATATCTACTCATAATGTAGATGGGTTGATTTAGACAGTGCAATTGTGGTGCCAAGCACAGCCTGACCCAGTCAAGTAAAAGAAGTCGCCATTCTTGTTACTGTTATCAGCATGCTAGGGTATGAATGACAGATACTTAAATATCGGTGAGGAAAGGGGGTGGGGTGGGAGAAGGCAGATACAAACCAGGCTGTCTGGAGAGAGGGACAGCTGAGCTAGAAGTGGAAAAATGAAGAGAAGTTTGCTGGAGAAAAAATAAGAGGGAGAATGGAACATTTTGAGCATACGTAACCTTAGGTAGAGTGTTTCGCAAGACGGCAAATGGAACAGAGACTGGTATGAGCCCTGAGAATTGCCAGGCAGTGAAACTGCAAGTCCAGGCTGGAGCCAGATGGTGAAGGGCCTTATAAGTACCAGGCTGAGCCTAGTACTTCATGCCACCAGCGAGGAGCAGTCTGGAGGGTGGTAGGCAAGGAAACTGACATAATTGGGTCTCTGTTTTAGGTGGACAATTGGCAGCAGAATGGCAGAGTAACAACCAGCATTAGGACGTTATTTCTGTAAACCAGCTGAAAGAGAATGAGGAACCAAACTGGGACAGTGATACTGGAGCATGTGGACGAGGGTAGTTTTTAGAGACATTTTGGAGGTAGAAAAATCAAATTTAGAGACCCCTGAGCTTTGGAAGGTTAAGAAAATTGAAGACTCAAAATTACCATTGAGTTGTCACGATTGGGGTTGGGGGTGTGGTGAGTGGCCAGAAATGCTATTACCTGAGACAGGAATGTTCAGGAAGTGTATTAATACATGAGAGTTCCAAGTATAAGAATATGGTCTTCTTTTTTTTTTTTTTTGAACTTCGTTATTTCTGTCAAGTCCGTACAATTCTCACCTAATTCTCCTGGAGTGCCATTCAAGCTGGCTTTCTCCTGTGACATCTGTGCAGAACTGACCACATTCTGTCTGATCTTAACAAACCATCATGAACATTTGTGAATGCACCTTAATGAGACATATGATTTCCAGCCCCGTTATCAATAATTCTTTAAGGGCTTTGCAGTCAGGAAACATGATTCAGACTTACTATGACACACCTCAGTGCCACCATGCCTAGTGAAGGGCTTTGCAAATAAATGGTAAGTGCTCAACAAATATTTGTTATTTTGACATAAAACCACACTTCTTAAGGGTCAACGTTAAAGTCTTTGATGATCATTGTACAAGCTCAGAAGAGACCGTCATGGAAAGAGATCTCAGAAGGAACGGGCTTGGAGCTACTTGCATAAATCTAGGCTCTCAGTGATTTAGCTACAACTTCACAGAGATAAAATATGGCACTCTGTAGCCTGGGCCCCATACTTTCTTCAGCGTCTACCCATGATCAGTCTTCAACCTTTGACCCAGTTTTGTATCCCATCACAATTTGCATCCCTCCCCTCCCTCAAAATGATGCATGAGAATCACAAGTTTTTCTAGAGCACGTGCTCCGTGCATTAATCCTGTCAGGCCTGATGCCATGCTCGTCTCAAGCCTCCAGAAGGCCTTTCGTGCTTTGTTAGCACCTAAACTTCACTCACTTGTTCCGTGTTCTCACCCACCGCTTCTCAGGCCTCCTTGGAACCCGAGTTCCATGCACATTAGTCAGGAGTCACATAGGCTGGGGGAGTGCAGTCAGAGTGAAACAATTGGGTAAATAACTGATCCCTTTAATATGTACTGAAAATGTTCAGGAGCAGAAGCACCTTCACAGTATTTCCCACACGGACCTGATCACAGATATTTTAAGTGCGTGTACCATCGCCAGGATGGATAAACAAAAGGGTAAGCCAAACGGTATTTTCAGATCTTTGCTCATAAGATACAGGGAATGAACAAATGAATGAATGAATTGAACAAAACTGATGGAATGAACACAAGAATTACCTACCTATTTTCTCAGAAATACTTATTTCTCCTGAGGTGCTGTCATACTATACTCCAGCAGAAAGGAGGGAGGAGGAGGGGGAGGAGGGGGAGGAGGGAGAGGGAGGAGGGAGGAGGAGGAGGAGGAGGAGGAGGAGGAGGAGGAGGAGGAGGAGGAGGAGGAGGAGGAGGAGGAGGAGGAGGAGGAGGAGGAGGAGGGGAGGGGAGGGGATGAGCCCCAGGAACTTGAGAACACCAGGAAGAAATTCTGAAGGGTCCAAAGTAAGGAGACTTCCTTTCAGAGAGAGACTACTGCCTTGGGCAAATGCCCAAGAGGAGGCATTCCTGTGAAAGAGGGAAAGTACTTACACATAAGAAACAGCCGAGTCCAAAGGGACCAGCCATCTACGGAGGCTGGCAGCTGTCTCCCGTAAAACACATTCTCTCTTCTGTCCATTTTGTGAACCTGATTCAATCAGCACTCCCGCTCTGCAAGGAACCAGTGTGTTAAAGTAAACTGCCACCACTCAAAAGTAATGGAGTGAGAGTGCAATTATTTTCCATTATTTGAGGCCATGCAGTCCACAATTTTGCTAGCTCCATTTCTGGGGAAACTTTCTACCATATTCTACGGCATCTGCAGAAGTGACGGGAAATCCATGCAAATGCTACTCTACCACAAATGCCATTCTCTTTTTGTATATGATTAAAACAAATTACACACAAACTGACAGGCACTTGGGATTTATGGTGAGCAGAGAAGTGGTCCCTAACGATGTCCATACCCTAACCCCTAGAATATGTCAGTATGGTGATATTACTCTAGAGTATCCTGGTCGGTCCAATGAAATCACATGAGCTCTGATAAACAGAAGCGGAAGGAAGAAGAGGAAGTCAGAGAGATGAGACGGAATAGGAAGGCAAAAGACGACAAGCACAGGGAGAATTCATGGCTATGGGATGAAGCATGCTGGTTCTAGGAGCCGGTGGCAGCCAGCAAACACCCAGAGCTGCATTCTACCAACAACATGAATGAGCTTAGAAGCAGACCCTCCCTCTAGGTACTAGCCCAGCCCTGCCAACACCTTGACTTTGACATTGTGAGATCCTAAGCAGAGCCCAACTGAGCAATCAAGACCCACACTTCTGACCCATGGAAATAGCGAGATAACAAATGAATGTCATTTTAAGCCACGAAATTTACGGTAATCCATTACTGCAGTGATCAAAATGTACTACAAGATTTGTTTGATTAACCCAGAAACATTCAAGTGCCACGTTAGTTAGCCTTCCTTGGACTCATCCATCCAAATTCTGTCTGTGGAGTGCCTCACCTACTCAGGGAGGCACCTGGGGGGGACCTTTACAAGTGTGGGACTCACAGTGAGGAGCAAAAATAAGCATCTCCTCTAGTGCTTTCAGTCCAGTTAGGGACAGAAATACTTAAAAAATAAGTTATTTAAATATATATGTAACAATGTACTGTGATCACTGAAATGGAGGGGAGGTGTTTGGTGCTAAGAGAGTCTAGATCGGAGGTTCTGGTGGGGTGTGTGGATAAAGGCTTCCCTGCGGTACTGACAGGTCAGCTGAGATCTGCAGTACAGGAGGGAAGGGTGTGAAGGTGCAGAGATCTGGGGGCACAGAGACCAGCAAAGAGGGAACGTAAGGAGTGTGAGACAGTGAAAATGCCGGGATAGCAGAGTTAGGCTAAAGAGGTAGGCAGTGGCTAGATCACGAGGCTTTCTGAACCATTCTGTGGATTTCCCATCAAGAAAATAAAAACATTCACCACACTTTAAAAGGAAAGGAATTATTTGTTGACTAGTGCAAAAGACTTATTGATTAATAATTCTAGAAACTGTGATATACATGAATGATACTCAGGCCGCCCCTGTGGGCTTTCAAAAGTTTAGTCTGTGGCTTAGGAAACAAAACACAGGGCCTGCCCTTCAAACATCAGAGCACTCACAGGTTTAGAAAAAAGCCGTAAATTCAGCAATATAAAACTGAGAGAGTCACAGGAAGTGATTTATTCTCTCTGAGATTTAGTTTACATTTACATAGTGGAAATGATGTTTTAATGTAATTAGGAGATACAACAAATAAGTAAATAAATTCCTGCCCTGCTTGACTCAGGATCAAATGAGAACCAAAGATATGAATGTGCTTTGTAGAGTGGAAAATGCTTTACAAATGTGATTATTGTTATTATTAAGCTAAGAATGTCTTCATTCAAGGCAATTGTTTAATGGTTCCGAGGACAGAAATAAGAGCCGTGCTAATAATACTGATAAATGGAACGGAACAGGTCAGTGAAGAAGGTCATGGAATTTCCACCCGTGGATACACCGAAGCCTGGAAGAGCAGCCACCTGCTATGGACAGATGAGCGGGGATGTCAGCAGAGGGACGAGGAGGCCTCCTGAGCCCTGGGTTTCCACGTAAGCTTCCCCAACCACAACAAGACAAGGGCTCTGATAATCCTGAAACTCCCAATACTACACGTGATTATCATTAGACTTAAAATTGGCCAAAAATTGCAATCAGTACAAATTTGAAATTCTATTAAAACATGGTTTTCATATGCTGGCCAGAACCCTTCCTTGAAAACCTGAGACAATTTTGTTTCCATGGGGGCTCTGTTTCTGAGCTCTTAATTCTGGCCAAGGATTCCAGCCTAAGTAGTTTCATATCACACAGAGACTGTCACGGTGCTAAAAGCACAAGCTTTAGAGCCCAACAGAACTGGGTTTGAGGCACAGCTCTGCCAGCTCGTAGGAAGGTTACCTAACCTCTAAGACTCAGTCTTCTCATCAGTAAATAGGAACAAGAAGATTGTACAAGCATGGTTGTGCTTTGTGCAGGGCCTAGAGCATAAAAACACTTGGGAAATACTATTATTGCTACTGATTTATATTGGCTGGGGAACCTGAAAGCTTGAATTACTTTAAGAGAGAAAAAATATTTAGAAAACGCAAGCCATATCTCACTAATTGTTCAGCAGCCTATTTCTTCTCTCCCTAATACTAGATAAGGAAAAAGAAAAAAGAAAAAAAAAAAAAAACACTGAAATCTCTACAGAAGATTCTCTAACTGGGCTATTGGGGGTAGTCTGTCCAAGGTAAAAATGAAACAGCGAAACTCAGGATTTTAAGTACAGAAATCAGCACATCTTTATTTTAGAGCCCAATCTCAGTTGCTGGCATTTTAGATACTTTGGAGATAATTTCAGAAAAGCCTTACTCCCGGAAAGCAGAGCAGACCAAGTCATTCATCAGCAGTATCATAGCTGAGACCTCAAAGCGAAGCCCAGAGTTCACACATGTGGTAATTAGGTCTCTAAATTTACTCTACTGGCTGGGAAACCTGTCAAAAACATTCTTATCCTGGGCAGCATTAATTACACATAAAATGACAGAGCAGACACACTGGGAGATAAACAGTAATTCAGAGAGAGAGAGAGATGGCCCATGAAAGGGCAGCAAGAAGCTGTGTTCAGATCTGGTCTCGGTGAACACTAAACCCTACCAGCCCCACAGTATTATATAAACCAGTCTATTGGGATTGGAAAAGAGCGTTTTCAGGGTTCAAATAGATTTATACTCGGTTAATTCACAGACAGCTGAAATATACTTCAAAACCAGCCACTGAGAATTTTCTAGTGTTTGATTTCATTACTCACCAATTCAAGAAATTCCTTATATTTTGCTTTCCTTTCACTCATTCATTTAAACAACATTTATTGAGAATATCAGACACAAAGCTTGACAATAAATATTCTCAACATTTATTAAGAATATCAGACACAAAGCTTAGCACATCAGACTAAGCCCTGCCCTCATGCCACCAACAGTCTACAGGGAAACGAAAACCAAACAGAAAAACACACAAGTAAATAAACCTGTATAAATTGTGATTGGTCAGATAATAGTTTCATGGTTACCAGAGGGTATGGGGGGAGGGGGTGGTAGAGGAGGGTAAAGGGGATCAAATATATGGTGATTGAAGGAGAACTGACTCTGGGTGTGAACACACGATGGGATTTAGAGATGATGTATTACAGAATTTTTCACCTGAAATCTATGTAACTTTAGTAATAATTGTCACCCCAATAAACATTAATTTAAAAAAAAAAATGTGATTGGTGCCTTAAAGGAAAAGACAAGGTTCAATGAGAGATGGACAATCTATAACTTCAGTTGGGGGTGGGCCGGGGCTTTTCCCAGCTGGATTTCCTGTCCTCCGTCCCCTGGACTATAGAGATCACCCCCTATTGCTGTCACACCTCTCCTATGAGCCACACAGAATCCTACAGAGATGGACAAAGGATCCACACTGAGCCTGAGTTTTCTATGACCCTTTGGATTTTATGAGTTGGACCACTAGTTTCGGGTATGCTGCCATCCTTAACTGGTCGTTCCCTACAACTGACCACTCTTCTTTCGCAGCTTAGAGACCATCTATATCCCCCAGCACGCCCAACACATGGTACTGATACCTTCGGAGGAAATGGTTTCTTTTGTTTGTATGTTTCTTTAGGAGAATTATTTCCACATCCTCCCACCAAATATGAATTCTTATTTTCAAATATGAATATGCTTTAACATAGGCTAAAAGGAGTTATGAAAATGGTGATCATATTTTCAGTCCACACACTATGTGGCCTCTGAGAGGTGTCTGTGCAGTTGATAAGAAATCTTCAGAAGTCTACATCATTCATAACCACTGGGAGTACATGTCATGGTCATATACACTGTCATCGGAGCCAGCCCCAATGGGTACCCAAGCACCAGCACAGAGCACAGAATGATGAGTATTACCCAGATCCCCTTTCAGGAATAAAATATTCCCTCAGCTGCCAGGAAGGCTGCCAGCAGACAGCCCTCAGCTATAAATCCTCTCTGAGAATCACCCTTATGAGCCAGCCTATGTCCAATGACGGGTCCGGGAAGGGTTATAAAGGCCCAGTTTCCTCATCTCCACCAGGTTAATTAGGATCCTGATGTATCTTCCCGAATGTGATCCCGCCGTTACCAAAGAAGGGAAATGGGGATCCAGAGAGACAAGGTTTAAGCAGGAGCAGTTTTCATTACAAAAGCGAAAGAGAACAAGTGTCACAGAAAGGGCTCTCCTAGGAGAGGGGGGTTTGAAATGGAATGCCCTCCAGGACCATCAGGTCAGGCAAAAGAAAGACGACACAGAAGTGTAAGCTAGAAAAGGGGGTTTAGAGGTGGCTACGAGAGTGTGGGCGCCGCTCACGGAGGCCTGGCAGTGGCTGCGGTAGCCAGGCAGGGGACCAGTTGGCGGCCTGTGCTCATGCTCTTGCGGCCCCTCCTCTCGGCGGCGGCTGCAGTGCCAGGTGGCAGAGAAGCCGCGGGCTACTCCCGGCTGGCTTGCCAAAATATGTTATGGAGGAGTGGGCCCTTCTCCACACGATGTCCAGGTTTTCGGCATCTCGAGCAAAGAATTGAATGAGATACCGTGCTACAGTAGTGAAAAGGCAGTTTATTAGAAGAATAAGTACACTTCAAAGAGGTAGAAGCAGACCCGAGCAATGGAGAGAGGCTCAAGGGCCATCGTTAGAAGAGAAAGTACACTCCAAAGGGTGTGGAGAGGGCCCCCGAGCAAAGGCAAGGCTCAAGAGGGGGGCAGATAAAACCCTGGCGTTTTATCTGGGATGGGCTGTTCCTCTCCAGGTGTGGGACCTCTTGATTGACACCTGTGGTTGACAAGAGGTTATTACATTATCGCTTCAGACTGTGCATGTTCTCTACAATTTGAAATTGTTAACTACAAGCTGATTGGTCCTTCCCACCCTACACGTGAGCTGATAGTTTTAGCAGGCTCTGCAGCTTGAAGCTGTTCGCTAGCTCTTAAAAAGTTATTTCCTCTGGCTTTGTTATGGTCTCTGCCTTAATCCCCTCCACGGTGGCCATGTCCCTGGCTGCCTATGATTTTTCCCTCTCACAGGGACAACTGCAGAGCACCATCCAGCTTCATAGCTCCCCGTGGGGTAGGCAGAGACTTCTTTGAAACTGCATTGCATCCCAACTTCCCCATCTGCTCAACCCTTCTTTCCCTTCCCCAACACAGATATTCGTCCCAACAGCGCTCCTCGGTGAAAGTCCTCCATGCTACTCTCTGTCCCAGAGTCTACATCCTGGAGAACCTGATCTGCCCTAACCAGAGAGTGGAGTGGATGCTCTCCCTGGATTCATCTTATACCTCACACATTTACTGAGCACCACTGTATGCCAGATACTGTTTCCTTAAGAACCTTGTAGCTCTACTATACAACTCAAGAGTCTTTCTCACAGGTGTCTACAAACACTAATACACTCGTTGTTATTCCAAAAAGTTTGATCCTTAATATCCAAGGTAGTTGCAATGATCCAACATGGATCCATCTGCTGTTGTATCCATCTGTTTAAGCAAGAGAGTTAAAATCCTGGGAGAGTCTGGACTCACAACTTTCTTGCATTCAAAAATAATGTGGCAGCGTTTCCAGCCCAGCTGTGAAAAGCACTGCATGACTCAGAAAATACAAGTTCCCTAGGAGACACCCTGTGCTACACGCTAATGAAATTCAGATGATGTCGGCTTTAAGATCTAATTGGTCAACTGAGAGGCCAGTTTTTAACCAGTTCTTTAAATAGTGATTTTTCTTCCTATAAGTACACTGTCTTTTAAAGGCAGCTTTGTAGCTCCATTATTTTCCACCTAAACTCTTTTTTCTTGAACTCCAACATTTTTGTCCCTCATTCTCTCTGAAGAAACAGTTCAGCTCCTGAAGATTAGTTTTGTAAAAATAGCATAAAATGCTTGTATTTATAGGTTTGGGGACTAACAATTCCTGTTGTTTTAAAGATTAATTAAGGAGTCAGCATGAAAGGCTGGGGTTGATATTCATACCTGGTGAGGGTTCAATCTAGACAAGGGAAGCAAAATCAGCATTAAACTTTGTCATCTATGCGTTAAAAGAAGGCGCCACCACTGTGCACCACAGACTTGTCAGCTCATTTCATCGTGTAATAACTGCACCATCCTTCTTGCTTAAAGGAAATCCACTGACACAGTTGCCACGATACCATTAAGACGTTCACCATGGCGGTGTTTTCATTAGTTCAAAAGGTTGTAATTGGCCAGTGATGTTAAACTGGTTTTCTTTTTCTCCACATCCCCGCCCCACCCCCACTCTCCTTTACTGTTACAATGCCGGTGCCTGGGCTCTGGTCCGTCTGAACCGACTGATTCAGAATCATTTACTAGAGATGCTCTGGAATCTGCATTTTTAGCAAACACAGTATGATTGTTATATACAATACTGTGTGGAACTAATCGTTCTGAGATGTAAAATCACAATTGGAACCCCCAAATACAAATGAACTATGCCACGTTCTGGTCTTTTTATAGATGTGTGCATTCCGACCACTTTATATGAGACTGCCCCATGCACGGAAATATCCACTGTGACTGCAGTTCTTCACTCTTTACTTCCTTGGTTCCCTGGCCCCACACCTTGACTCCTAATACCGTGTTTCCCCGAAAATAAGACCTAGCCGGACAATTAGCTCTAATGTGTCTTTTGGAGCAAAAATTAATATAAGACCCGATATTATATTACATTATAATATATTGTATTATATTATATTATATTATGTTACATTACGTTACGTTACATTACATTACATTATATTATATATTTGTTATATTATAAAGACTCGGTCTTACATTATAGTAAAATAAGACCGGATGTTATATTAACTTTTGCTCCAAAAGACATGTTAGAGCTCATTGTCTGGCTAGGTCTTATTTTCTGGGAAACACAGTAGTATCCTGACACTCCCTTTCCTGGTGGCCACTCTGGGCTAGCTTTTCACCCTTCAAATCTGTGCACCATGACATAGGTAAGAGACAAACTCAGGCCACAGGTGGTAAAATAGCTGAATTCTCTTCCTATCCAGTCACCACATCAATAGAAAAATGCATTCATTCATTCACTCACTGATGTATTCCTTCATTTCTTCAATATATATTAACTGAACACTGATTACATGTCAGGAACTGTACTATGCCCTGAGGATACAGTAATAAATAAAACAGCCTCGGGGCTCCTGTTATGGTGTTTGTGTGAACTTTACAGTGATTACATGATTGTCTCACTAATTTGTGAGTACTATGAAGAATGATTGTGGAGATCTACAAGGGGTACATAGCAGTGGATCTAGCTCAGTTTGGAAGAGACAGCAAAGTCCCTGAGGAAACGAGGAAGAGCATTTGCCTGGGACACTAAACAGTGGGCAGGAATCTACAACCCGGCCAAGGATGTAAGATAAATGAAGATGGATGTGGGGCCAGGCGATGCCGAGGTGTCTCCCTGCATTAAACGCAGTGTGTATCAAGGCCCCGAGGTGGGCAAAGATGCTGGGTAAGTGGCCAGAAAACGAAGGGAAGACTGGCAAGAAAAGGGGCTGACAGGCTCAATGATGCTTGACCTTACACTGAAGGCTTTCTTTTTATACTAGGAACCGTGTAAAGGCTTTGGAAGGAGAGGCAGGGGACCCAATCTACCTTTCAACTAGTCTGGACTAAGCACAATTTACCCCAGGAATGAAAGAATACTTTTAACATTTGAAAATCTATTGCTAGAATTTATCACATAAGCAGATTATCACATAAGAATGACTGGATATAGTAAAAGCATTTAATAAATATGCAACACCCATTCACGGTAAAATTCTTTTAAATGTACCAATGCATCATGATAGCTCTGGGTTTCTTTACCTGGCATTACTGACATTTTGGGATGAAAAATTATTTATTGCCGGGGGGCTACATGTGTTGTAGGATGTTTAGCTGGCAGCACCCTTCTATTCATGACAATCAAGTGTTTCCAGACATTACCAATGTCTCCGAAGGACAAAATAATCCTTGACTGAGAACCACTGGGTAGGCAAGTTATTTACTACTATCAGACACTCTTTTAAAATGGAGAAGATTATAAGACCAACACTATAGGGACTCTGTGCAATAAAATGACATAACGTAGTTCTGATATTTGCTGGCAATTTCGCAATGAGCCCTACGTAAATGTACTTGGTTGATGGTGGTTGTGGTGACAGTGATGATGGTGATGATGTTGGTGATGTTGGTGATGATGGGGCAAGATGATAGTGTTGAAAATAGACGCAAATGCATTTTTGTTCTCCGGAGTCCCTTCTCGCTCTTGGCCCTTCTTCACTTATCAGAGATATGCTCTGGTCATTTCCTCCCGGAGGGATGACACAGCAAGACTGTACAAAGACCACAAGGAGGAGTCCATCTGGTGCCCCAGAAAATGGGTGGTCTCTCTGGCATAGAAAATAGATTTGGGGGTGGATGAGGTGGATAAGGTGGAAACATTTTCCACCCTAGTCTAGAATAAATGTTCTGAGGTGAAAAGGAGAGACAGGGGTACTGCTAGGAGAGGATTAGAGGTCAGAGGGGTCCCAGCTAGGAGGACCAGGCCGGGAGGGGCCATGCCAAAGGGAGACTAGGCCACCTCCACAGGCCTCCCATCTTCTGTGGGGCATCCCTTTAGGAATCCACTGTCTGGACCCACACCCTTGGGAACCAGGCAAGCTCCCTCATCCCATCTTCTCTCTTTACATGAGCCGAGCTTATGTCTCATTGTGGCCTCCAGTGGCTGAGCCTTCAGGCATGTCCAGCAGGAGGCGCCATTCTTCCTGCCGGAACCCTGTGCACTAAGGCTGCTGGCTGTCTGATGGGAGCTTCACATACCTGTGACCCGGACATTGTTGGATCCCCCATGTATGGTGACCTGTGGGAACACCCTGGACATCTAGGTGGCCCTTGACACCTGGAGAAAGTGTGTGGAAGAGAAAATCACTTTGCCCCTGTACCTCACCCTTAGAGGTGATACAATGGAACCAGCCAAAGACCACATCGAAGCATGACATTTTGTAGTAGTTGCTTTGCATCATTCTTACTAATACTTGACGCTGGGCAAGGAACGGAACTTGCCTGAGTCTCAATTTTCTCTACTGTACGTGAGCCTGAAAATCATTCAACTCTAAAATTTTATGATTTCCCTCTCTCTACTTTTCCAGATTAACTGTTCTTCATAAATATGCAGTAGCTGCTTGAGAAATACTCAGATGTCATCATTTTTAAGTCACGAAAGATTGAGATGTAAAAAATAAAATAAAAATGAAAAGTTGGGCTACTTTAACAGACAGCATGAATCGACTGCCAGAGAGAACTTGCTTATAAAATGCCAAATTAATGACAGTTTCACTCAGTTTTTATTCACTTTCATCTGCTATGATTTTTAAATAGTGCCTGCACCTGAGGCCAGAGCCTACTGACATATAAAAAGAGATCACCCAGATTTTTACAATAAACATTGAAATGAAGGTCAGAAATGATAAAATCATTTAGGTAATGACAGTTGCAACCATTACCCTGTCTTATAGATAAGGAAACTGAGGCTTTGAAAAGTTAAGTAACTTGTCTCACATAATTTTTTAAAGGAGAAGTCAATATTCAAGGCCAGGCCTATAGGATTTCCACACTCAAAATCAAAGCATACTGAAGCATACATTCTATATATTTTATTCCACATGTCATTTATAGTCATAGCTCCTCACTAACTTGCAGATTTAGTTGAATGGCCATTTCTTTTCTCTCTCACCTGATCATTTGTATTGCAATTGCCTTCGTTTAGAAAACCCATCACCACTGACAAGTTTGGGTTAGGTCGAGCCAATGATTCATTAGAGAGAACATTTGGACAAAACAAAAGCATGAGACTTGCCAAGAAGTTACGCCTGTGTTGCTGCAACTGAGAGACTGACTCTCCCTGAAAAATCTTCTCAGGGTAGAGCTGGATTCACAGGGGACTATATTAAAAAATGAGTCATTCATCTTTCAGAACTAATTTTAAATGCTTAGAAAATGAGAAAGTCTGTGCAAATATGCTATGGGTTATTAAATCCTGGTTTGGACTACACTGCACATGGGAGTGGGTAAATATCAGCCACAGAATGATAATTAGTCAAGTCCGACGAGCTCCCACATTGCCAAAGCTCCATTCAGAGTGGATTTCCAACTTGAAATACTGTATATTCAGACTGCTTCTAAGACTTTCCATTGACATAAGTCCCAAAACGATGAAAGAAAGAAAAAACAAAAATTACGTATTTGACTATATAAGATGTTTACAGTTGATATAGCAAAAGATACCATAAATACAATTAAAAGACAAAGTAAGGGGGGGAAAATGACAAAACAGGTGACACTGTATGGTTACCATCTATACTATCTATCGAATGCCATCAAAAAACAAAACCAATGTAATTGGAAAATGGGCAAAGGGCAAAAAGATGACAAAGGAAACAGTGACCAACAATTATGTCAAGATTCTTAAAATCACTGTTAATCTAAGAAATCCAAATTAAAATAGACATATAATTGATTTGTCTTTCCGATTAACAAGGACCAAAAATGCATAATGCCCAGTCCCGGTAAGAATGTAACAAAAAAGGCACTCTCGTTACACTGCTGATGTAGGGTAATTTTGTAATGTCTAGAAAAGTTTAAATGTGCCTACCTTCTCATTAACCAATACCATTTCTGGGTGTTTTTCCTATGGAAATACTAAATATCTGCTTAAAGGTACATAGATATGTTCAAGAATGTGCACAATAATATCAAACATTTTGGGGGGAAAATCTAAATTGTCATTATTAGGGGATTGGTTATAATAATTATAAATAATTCCTAAATAAAATACTATGTATATACTGTATAGATATACTGTATGAAAAGATCACAATATATTGTTCATAAAATAGGATTAGGCTGCAAAAGTTGTAAAATACTATCATATTCCATTAACAATAACAATAATTATTACTAAAATAATAACCACTGCAAATGGTTACTGAAAAATGTCTGAAAGGATATAAATTAATCTGCTAATCATGGTTATCTTTTGGAGTGGTGACTAAACAGAAATTTCACTGTGTGATATAAATTTTTTTATTGTTTATAGCTTTGACAATTAACATGTATTATTCGTTTCTTCAATTAAAAATATCCAGAAAATATTTTTAGAAGACTTAATCATTTCACTTTGAAAGGCTTTTACAATATGCTAGAGTGAGTGAACTGATGTCTTTTCTAGGAATGACTGTTGTGTATCTAACCAATGACAGGTCAGAATTTCTACACAGGAGTGAATTTGGGGCAGTCCTTTATTTGAAGGGGAGTAATTGAATCTGCTCTAACGTTTTTCTTTTAATATTACTGAGGAACACGTGATTAGAAAGTGTTACTTTGTTTTAGTGTTTTAAGTCGTTTTGTTTTTTCCTAGGGATCATTTTACCCCTGTAGGATGGCAATAATGATTCCTGTAGTATTTCCCAGGAGAGCAAAGCAAATGAATGAGTGCAGGTAAAAACAACTGGAACCTGAAGGACACTCAACACGTATGAAGGACTCTGTCTCTGGACCATGCCCCGGTAATACTCTGTCAGTATTTCTTCAGAAAATGAACGACATATTTCAGTATTTTCTCTGTGACCCTTTATCTAAATTGCATCTGCAAGCATGTTTCTGGTCGCAGGGTTTGCAACATTTCAAACGTAGGGATTTACATTAATCATAGACAAACTTATAAAACAAGGGGCCAATCACAGGAAAAGTTTCACCAGACAAATTTCAACGCCTGCAAATTATACTTAAAAGAGCAGAGTGTGGTGTTACCAATATCGGCCACACAGCAACCAAAGCTTTGTTGTAATCTCCTATATGGTACTAAAGCTAGTATTTCAGTAGGAGCTGTCGCTGACATTGGTCGCCTCCTCCAGATCCTGTAAGAGAGGATGACTATCCAAATGAATCAGATAAAAATAAATTAGAAGAACAGAACTCTGCTGCCAGGCAGACCTGGCTCACTAGACATGAACTGTTCGGTACATAATTCACGGCAAAGTGAACACCAACCAAACACTCACTTCTACTTCCTCCCTTACTTTTCTCCACTAAAAGAAATTATGAAAACAAAATACCCACTGCCTCAGTCTTCCTCACAGCCAGGAGCAGCTGGGCGACACTGATCTTCCCAATAAGATGGCGGAGGAAATCTGCCGAGTCAACTTTCTTTCCTGATAAAAGAGACAGATAAAACAGGTGTTTTTCTTCCTTGCTTCCTCCTGCCGGCTAAACAGACACGCCACCTGTGGAAGCCATGCTAAGCCCAAGAGGAGAAGGCTGAGAGCATTACAAAGATGCTGGCTTTGATGTCACTGAGTTGCCTCAGCAGAACAAGCAGCTGCCCCCTCCCCAGAGTTCTTGCGATGGTAGGAAAATTAACTCCCATTTGTTTAGATCACTATTAGACGGATGTTCCATTACTTGCTACTGAAAAAACATTTCTAATACACACTTCATCTCCCGAAGCAACAGCTTACTAACCTGTAAAGGGGCGACAGTAAGGATGTCCTGGCAGGTGATACACACATACGTGTGTCACCTACATTATACATGTATAAAATCTATTATATGTTCATATCATTAAAATCTTTGCTCAAATGACAGTCCTCAGAAAAGTCCTACCTGACAACCCTATATAATTAGCATCCCTCACCATTGTCTGCTTTATTTTTCTTCATAGCGACTTGTATTAAAAATACGTAGTATCAGTTATTTATCTATTTGCTGTGAGATTCTCTACTAAAATGCATCCTCCATGAGGCCAGAAACTTAATTGTGTTTATTGCTGTATCTCCAACATTGAGAATTGTGTTTAGCACAGAATTTACTTTCTATCCATTTTTATTAACTAATGAGTGAACAAATTAATAAATATAAAATGTTTAGCATCTAAATGCCCTAAGAAATGACAGTAGTTTAGTTGTTATCAAGTAGAGAATGATGCTTATTGCACAAGCAACGCCACTGGGAGAAACAGAGCCTGAGAACAAGAGGTCACGGTCTCTATCCTAGAGACCTGGCACACACATGTACATATATACACATACACAGCTGTTCACAGCAACACCTTTCTTACTAAAAGCAAAATAATACAATCTAAATGTCCATCAATAAGTGAAAATAAAGTGTAGGACATCCATACTATGGAATAATCCGGTCATTCTGACAGAGGATGCATGAGCTGACTGGTGAGATGGGATGAGGGCTGGGAGAGGAGAACAGGGAGGCTCTCTGCAGATCACCTACTGTCCTAGGAGAAGTGCGTCTCGCGCAGGCAGGTTGCTCTAGATTGGGGCTGTTATTCCTTGACTGTTTGAGGCTCTGCCTCGGAAGGGCTGGTGTTACCAAGCGAACCTACATTGTCTATGTGTGCACACATGTATGTGTGCACGTGTGTGCATGTGTGACCTGTTACTAAAAGGCTTACAAAGACAATGAACAAAACTTTCTTTTTTCTAAAGTAAGAACCACTTGCCAAAATTATAAATAATCCAAATGTTTATTATATGAATTCTTCTATTTGCTTTTTCTTTTTAATTTTTGCAGTTCTCGCACATCTTGACATATGCATGTTCAGCTCTGCAGGGTTTCTTACAAGGAAACGACACTTAGAAATTACCGTTATATTTTAATTCTAACTTAACACCTTGCCTAACACAACCCCATGGGCCAAAATCCACGTGCTCTCCCAATTTGTATCAGTTAGTACTTTCTGCGTAAGCCATGTTTAGTCCAGAACGACCAGTCAACAGGTTCCAATAATGCAGTGTAACAAATAAAAACCAGATGTCTACTCTATAGATCTAGCATATACGTACATTACAAGATATATCCATAGCTGTTCACAGCAACACCTTTTTTGGTAAAAGCAAAGCAACGCAACTTAAATGTCTATTAGTATGTTAAACAAGTTGTGGTACATTCATATCATAAAATGATATTAAGCTATTAAAAGTAATGACCTAGATCTATATGTATTGACTTGAATAGATCTACAAAATATAGTGTTAAGTGAAAAAATACATTACAGGAAAAATAATAAAATGTGATTTCCTTTACTTAAAATACTCACCAAGTAAAACCACATACTGCGACTTTCATCAATTTACATACATGCCTTCATGCAAAAACATCGGGAAGATACAAACACACCTAATTAGTATTTATGGGACAAGGCATCGGTGGGAGGGTGGGGATGCAGGGGTAATATTCCTCTATTGTTCATTATGGGAATTTTACAAAAGGAATGTATTCATTTATATATGCACAGTAAAAAAAAAATTGCCTAAAAGCATAAGTATCTGAGAAATGAGTTCAAAAGCACCAATGTACCAGGAGCGCAAATCCCCCAACACCACCTAATGTTAAGTTTCCTTTCAGGAGAAGTGTCTCAAATATTACTGATAGACAGTTACCATTTCGGAAACTCAGAAACTTACTTTTAAATGTAGATCATCCACACAACTGACACATTTTGATCAACCTCCTACACTGCTTTTGTTTGGCTCTGAGAAAGTGATGGTCACTTTAATGCCTGTTTCACATGAAAACGCTCACCATTCACCACCTCATCCCAACCACCCTGTAATACTGAGGCAGTTTATTTGTGTATGAACAATCCCAGGAAAAAACAAAAAACTTTTAAATTCATTCCCGCTTCCTCTTGAAAAGAAAACAATAATGCTCCTTGGAACGCTAAAATGTATTGAAGGCAGAAGGTGAGACACAGAAATTACTCCCGACAATGTTCAGTTATGAGGCAGAAAAAAGGTGTCTTGGAGTTCTCCTCTTTCAAGCGTTTCTATGACTCCTTTTTCTAGAATCTCCACACCATCTCCACCAAATTAAGAGGAAATGGGTTGAGGAGATCGAGGCAGTGAAAGCAAATTGTCCATTCACCCCTGGCCGCCTCAGAAGTCATTACTGAACATATTCCACAGGATAATAAATAAAACTGATAGGGTGTGTGGTTAAGAACATTAGAGAAACCTGGAGTGCCTTTAGAGAGCATTGTGCCGAGAGAAGAGTATTAAAAAAGTGAGGCATTTCCTCTCTTCACATTTAAATGTGGTGGCTCGAAAGAGAAACCATACTTGAAATGGATAGGAGTAATTTTCCATCATTATGGAAACCTTAAACCACCTCTGACTGCTTATACCCTCATCTGTTAGCATCCTAGTAAATTGCAGTTATTTGTTCCAAACAAACAGAAAGGCCCATGGTAAAATGGAGCAATTTCAGGCTGGGAGAATACAACACCTGTAATTCAATTTCATGGCAGCTGGTTTCGCAACATGCTCCTCTACCTCCACTCATGACACAGGAAACTTCCCTCTAAGTGGAACAACTCTTCTCTCGCTAAGCTGAGGGCTCAAGATAAGTGGACCTTAAATGGACAGAGACAATCATCAGAGGTGAGATGTAACTCAGCTTCAGGTCTCAGGCAGCTCCCATTCCACTCGGTGCTCAGGCGAGCAGGGGCCTGTTACACTTTCACAACTCTGAGCGGGAAGCAAGGGAGGGTCCTAACGAAAGGAGCAAAGGAGCGCTCCAGGAAAAAGTACCTGCCGGTAATGACGTACGTAAGACAGGAAAGGGGGAGCTGCACAATATTTGTGTGTATGGAGCTACGTGTGCACTCATATGCACACATACACACGCACATACAGATATATAGATAGATATAGAGATAGAGATAGAGATATCCATTAGGTTGGTGCAAAATTGCGATTTAAAAGGTTAAAAATAATTGCAAAAACCGCAATTACTTTTGCACCAACCTAATGTGTGCATGTGTGTGTGTGTGTGTGTGTGTGTGTGTGTGTGTGTTTTAGAAAACCTAAACTGTCCTTTGTAAAAGAACTGAAAATAAAACATAAGACTACTAATAGCAATAGCTGGTTAAAACCGTGATCAGTGGTGATATAATTGAATGAATATAACAAAATATATCACTGTATTTCCTGTTATTTGCTAAGCTCCTAAATCTGGATTTCATTGCAAATGCGTGTAGAAGAGAGAAAGAGACCAGAAAGGAAAGAGTCTGAATCTCTCAGAGTGAAAAATCAGGAGCTGAGGCCATTAGCTTTGCAAGTATAGAAGCTGGATGTTATCCAAGCATTGGGTTGGACTGAAGCAGACTGACTCAGGTCAATCACACTCACAAAGAGTGACGGCATAAGCCAGAAATACCAGCAGTCTCATTTGCCATAAGAGCTATAACTGGCAAATTGAATGAATGTTTAAATCCTTCAAGTTGATGGATGTGTTCATTAAGTTGATTGTGGCAATCATTTCACAATGTATATGTTTATTAAAACATCATGTTCTACCCCTTAAATTTATACAACTTTTGTTTGTCAACCATATCCTGATAAAGTTGGAATGAATGAATGAATGAGTGAATGAATGAATGAATGAATGAATGAATGAAAAAAATAAAAAATAAAATGTGATCAGTGGAATGGAACCATAGAAGCAAATTAACATTTGGTGACTGTCTGATACAAACCAGTATTAACATTAATGCTAATACTGGAAAACTTTGAGTATTTATCCTTGTGCTAACCAACTTTAGTGAATTCTCACAACTCCAAGAATTCAGGACCATTATTGTCACTCTTATTTTAGAAATGAGGCTCAGAGAGGTTTCACACTCACCCGAAGTCACACAGCTGGTAAGAGGCCGAGCAGGCAATTTGAACCCTGGCAGTGACCCCGAGCATATTGCATCCCCCAGTCTCCTGCACCTTATTGATGTGGCTCATGAGAATGTTTATAGAATGCTGTCGTGAAAACTTCCGACTTCTGCCTAACATCAAGTGCTATCCCACACATTGCCTTATTCTTTTCTTATACCCAGCTATTAGTAAGAAAGGGTATTTTTATCTTCATTCCCTAGATGAGAACACTGAGACTCAGAGAAGCCAAGGGACCTTCCTTCCCAAGGTCTGACAACTGATAGGGAAGATGGAGAACTTGAACCCATTGCTCGATAGCAAAATTTGCTTTCTCTGTGGCTGAGGCTGGAGTACATGCCAACACTCAGGATGCTGAAGTCCCGTTGGTGTGGACTCACATTGACCAGGTGGGCATTTATTAAAAGGGAAGTGATTCTATTTGGATTTGAGAAGAATACATGGAATGCAAGACTGCCGGCTACTCCTCTTGGCATCAAGACATTTCTCGAGGTCTGTGTTTTAAGGGAGTACATGCTGTTTAAAGAGGTTTATCAGATTTGCAAACATTTAAAGATGATTTTAAAAATCAGTTTAACTCTAGAAGCAAATCTATCATTTCAGAAAGAGAGCACCAGCCAGGGAAATTCCCTTTTCCTCAAGTCCTCCTCCCCATACTTATTCAAATTAGCTAAGAGATGTAGAAATAGAGTTCACGTGTGACAGAAGACAGAACTTCCCTGTTTTGATGGCTGGGGATGTTCTCAGTTGTGCAGCAGTCGCCAGAGGCAGGATCTGAACTACCACAGACACAGACACACAGAGGTGAGGACAAAGAACAAAGTGCTCCCTCTTCTGGGAGGAGACCAAGGTCATGGACCAGCATTTCTGATGCTGATAAAGGTGGTTGAGGGCTAGGATGCATTAGAGGAGAGAGCTTTGAGGTGTATGCATGGTGCACGGTAGTATCGTGTACCATGGAAGTCTACTTGAGACAAAGGGAAGGCTTCTGAAGCAAGGTCTAAACTCAGGTTTGCAGAACTTAGGGAGAATGTTTAGGACTAGCATACTCCCTGTTTCTCCTATTGTACAAGAGAGAGATGAACCAGAGAGAGAGCCTGGACGTTGTGGAGGGCAGCAATGGGGACACTGGCATTCTCTGAAAGTTGTCTTCACCAGCCTTCACCCTCTTGTACTCAGGCAGCCATGAACAACTCCAGCACCTACTTTTCTGGCCAGAGAGGGGCTGCTACAGTGTCGTAGGGCTGGGGATCCAGGAGGAATGCTAAATCTACATTAACATTGCCCTATGCATGTAGCTGAGGTAAGGTGAGCATACAGGCAAGAGCTGAATGGCCTTTACGTAGCAGAGTTGGGCAAATACCCAGCTGCTGGCCCATCAGCAGAGATGAAGGAGTTCTGGCCACAGAATGTAAGGGGATTGCATGGGCTCTGCAGTTATAACTTTGGTATGCAATACCAGCTCTGACACAGACTGGCTGTGCATTCCTAGTTCCCTTCTCCGAGGCCGAGCACCCTTGTCTATGTAATGAGGAAAATTAATAGAGTATTCATTGATTAAACTAGCAAATCTATATTTACTGCTGAACACAAAAGCTAGCCCATCATATATACCCAAGAAAAGTGTATTTCTCTTCTTTCCATCCCTTCCCACCTTCATGGTGGAAAAGTAGATGATGAAGTATATTTAGGCCAAAAAGAAGAATCCAACTGTCTTAAGGGAAACACCACCCTCGTCATAAAATCATGGAAAAACAAAACAGATATAAAATACATGCAGATGGATTTCTCTTACTATAGCAATGAGTAACTGTAAAAGAAAGGAGCGATTCACTTTTGCAGGTAACTTCATGAACCATTTCCACAGAAATCAGGTGACACAATGAATGGTATGGGGCTACGAAACAGGGGAAAAAAACTGAGTGTCTGCAATGATATGCACCAAAGCCTGGGCTTTTTGGTGCTCCAATTTCAGGTGACGTTTATTTTTCTGATGTTTTGGGGGCTCATTTTCATTTAATATGAAAAAGAGGGATTTTTTTTTTTTTTGCAAAAATACAATAAAATACTAAACTTTTATGTTTCTCAATCCTGCGCCAACTGCATACAACATTGCAATAGCAGAGAAGAGAATAAAGATAGCTGGGCTTCTTCCCAAGTAATAGATCACCTGTGTTAGTCATGGAATTCTGTATGAAACACTCCCTGAGTCTCAGTTTTCATATCTCCAGGATGGGAAGATAGGAATAATGATATATTTTCTTTATAACGTGGTTGTGAGGATTAAATAAGACAACACGAAAAATACAATTAGAACAATGCTTAGTATGGAGTGAATGTGCAAGAAAATATCATCATCATCACCAATGTTATATTGTTCTAGATCATTCTGTGAGCCAATGAGGGCAACTCTCAAGCAAAACAAGAAATCTCAGGGAGACTGATACATGTATGTGTGGTATGGTGGATTCAATGACTTTTTGACCAATTTTAATCAGGTACAGTTAAAACTAGATAAGTACTTCAGGGAGATATCAAATAATTGATTTAATAAAATTATGAATATAAATTCCAAAGCTTGTTGGAATTCGCCTTAAGATGCTAGATTATTCTAGAGATGTTGCCAGTGTTTGGAAGTTTTGTTTTTTCAATTAAAGTCAATAACTTTGGTTGAATAGGCATGGTGAGCTGTTTACTATGGAGGATACAGGGACACGCGTAGGGATTGCCTTAACGGTGCGTAAGGTACTGTTGTCGATACCCACGATGACAGAAATTTTTGCCCTTGAATGTCAGCATTGATTATTGGAAAGAGTTCAAATTAGCTCAGGGCCAAGTGCGGGCAGGTGACTAAGCTGGGTGATAAAACTGAGGCCCGCTCTGAATGGAATCAGATGTTCTTGTATGCCTCAAAAGAATTCTGAAAGTAACTTTCAAATGGCTTTTGTAAATGAACACTGGCGGTCTTGCTGAAAAGAGTGCATGGGTCGCTAAGGTGACTACTTTGAAAAAGCATTATGATTTCATCAGTGAAGGCCCGGTGGTTTTGTCGGGAACCAGTCTCTTAAAACATGCCCCTGCAGCAGAGCCCAGATTTTCCTGTTTCCTTTGTGTCTTCCCATGCCTCTTAGTATAGTTTTGCGCACACAGTGCAAGCTCAATCAAGCACCTATTATACCGACTGTGAAAGATGCTCCCAGGTGGTGACCCATGTATTTGCCCCTCTAATTTCTCTGGATGGTTCAGGACCCTTTCTTATTTCAGTCTTGCCACACTCGAATGAAGCAGAACCCACCGCTTTCTGCTAGTATAATTGTATTTCCTGCTGCTCATGCAACGAGCTCCGAAGCCTTCCTAGCATGCAAGCTTACTGGGCTCTGAGGAGGCAGAGTAGCTGTAAAGAAACCACAGAAATGGTGTCTAGTTAAAGGCACAGGGAGTCCTCCCCATGATCCAGTTTAGTGGAAGGACAGCAAAGGTCCCGTCAGTGACATTTGAATGCCAAAGCCCAAATATGCACTAGACTAGTAATTAAGGTGAGGGCTCTGGAGGGAATGACTCGGAATCATTTCCAAAGGTAAATACACACTTTAAAGTTTCTCGCAAACACCCAGTAGAATGATTTTCCTAAGCTCAGGAAGGCATCATGGGTCTGTAGGCAGTAAAATGTAATGATTAAGAAAATAAGTTCTTGGACAGATTTGGGTTTCAATTCTCATTCGACCCCCTGATTGCTGTGTGACCAGGCACAGATCACATAACCTCTTGAAGCCTCAGTTTTCTCATCTGTAGTAAAGAGGTTCTAATAGTTCCTAACTTAAATGTTGCAATGATTAAATGCAATAAAGCATTTGACACATAGTAAGCCCCCACCAATTATTCGTAATTATTATCAATTAGAAAACCCTTAACCCCTTCTATCAACTGGTTAAACATTGCATGAGTTTTTCTTCATATGTACTTACTAAATATAAATGCACAAAGCCTCCACCATACCCAATACCATTGTTTTCTTTCATTTCCTAGTGAAAATTGCTCTTTCCATTGAGAACTTGCCTTGCTCCATGAAGGCTTGGATTAAAGTATGGATTTAAAAAGTAATTGTGCAACAGACCAGAAACAAAAAGGCATACTTGGTTTAATAAATGCCTTACTTTTCTACTATCAGAAGTAACTGATAACTCTTGGTTTTAATTTCTGTCCAATGGAGATTAAGCCTTGAGAGTAGGGGAGCAACATGAAACAGGGCTAATTGGATTTTTAATCTTCACTAGTCTCTAGCAACAAATACCCGCAATGTTTATTTGTTGGCTGCAGTGTTAAATTGCCAGCCAATTAAATGCTGAAGAGAGCAACTGGTTACCTGGATATTTATAGTGATTCATACTTTATTTTCAAGGAAACATTTTAAATTATTTCCCACCCAAAGTATACAAATTAAAGCTGCAGTTGAATTAAAATGAGAAATGTAAATACTCATCAGCCCAGGAAGATTCTTTTTAAAGACTAATTGAGATGTGGTTGCTTAAAAATTAAAACATACAGAATAAAATCTAAAATTAAGATAAACTTTACGTCAAATAAAAGGGAGCATATATTTATTTGTATCTTTAAGCAAGGCATAACTGTCCAAATATTAGCAATTTAACAACAGAGGCACACTAGAGGGAGGAATCTAAAGCAAGTGAAAGGAAAGTTGGGTTGATATTTGATATTCCTGAAACACTGATAGAACATCAGAAATTTCAGTGAGTAATACTGACAGAAATAGGTTATAACTAATAATTGCGTTCCTGAAAGTTCTAATTACAGAATTCATGTTTAGATTTTCTCCTATACCATTCTTAGCCCCCACCATCATTTTGCCATCATCAAAATACTTGAGCAATTCAAAGTACGATGTGGCATTTCTGGTTACAGAAATGGAAGTAACAGGAACGCCGGGCCTAGAGTGGAAGATGAAAACGGACGACTTGTGTGTGTCCGTTGCAGCACTCTAGGGAGAAGCCAGCACTTCTTGGGTAGATTATAAGTTTGTCAGGTAGGGAATGTCTGCTATGACCCCACAGACATGCAGATACAGCAAGGGCCTACTTACCGTTTCTGTGGAAGTCTTAAATCCGCAGCCACCAACAAGCAAGCGCTTGTTAAGATGTTAGGCTTCCGGTTTAAGGGCGGTAAAATGGGTTCATCTTCATCAGGAATCTCCCCTTTCAGCTGCGTTTAATTTGTTTCTGAATAAGATATTTCACTGGTCTATCTTGAAAATGATAATGTGGGGTGAAGTGGGGGAGACGTGCAGAGGCTCTTACTAATTCTGTCAAAGGATTTGCTCAGAGAAGATCATGGAGCGGAAACATGTCAGGAGGGAGATGCAGGCCTGAGCACTTCACCTCACACTAGGTGAAAGTCATAAGGCCCACCTGGTCTGGGCTAGGGCTGGGACTACGGGGTGGTGGGTGGGGGTGTGTGGGGGGACCAACCCCTGATGGAAGCCAGCAGCTCAGTGGTGAGCAAGCACTGGGTCAGCTCCTCTGAGTGCTGCCTGCAGCCAACCAGGGGAGCAGAGTGGTGGGGCTGGGCTCCATAAAGGAAGTGGAGGTTATCACTACCAGGTAGAGTGGGTGGAGCAACACAGGAAAGGTGGAGAGAAAGGAAGGGAGGGAGGTGGAGGGGGAAAGGGAGGGAGGAAGAGGAAGCAAGCACAGAGGAGGAAAGGGAAGACAGGGGAGTAGGAAGACTAAGGAGAGGCTAGGATGGGAGAGCAAGGCAGGAAAGAGAAAGAGAAAGTCAAGTGTTCTGTATTATGCCCTGGGAAACTCTATATTCCATAAAATCACTGTTTTTGAAGCAATTGGTGACTTTTGTTTTCTACTAAGAAGTGTTTTTCTCTCTCTCTAGCCCTGGGGTTAGGACAGGGCTTTGGAGTCAAATGTCACAGTTTGAAAGCCCTCTGAAACCTATTAGTAGGTGACCCTGAGATAGTTCATTGCTCTTTCAGTTCCTCAAACAAAAAGTAGGATAATAAACACACCTTTTTTGGCGCTGTCATGAGAATGAATGAAGTAAATATATATCACGCTCAGTCTACTGACCCACACATAGTTAGTACATACACTAAATATAAAACATCTCTATCATAAGAGTATTACTAACACTTTCGAATATTTAAAAAATGTCTCCTAAAACACTGATTGTATGCATAAAATGTTATTCAGCATTTAATTAAACCTCGCAACCCAAAGTTACTCTAAAGGCAGATCAACAAAATCTTCTCAAAAACCAAAAACCAGGAAACAAATTATAATGCTTTCCAAACTATAAAGTTGGATGGTCTGAGAATAATAAAGATTATTCAAAGAGAAAGATTCCAGTAAGAGAAATAAGTGCCTAGACCTCCTCTATATAAATTGTATGAAATTAGGGACATAATAAGAAATGCCACTTGGCATGACTTTCAGCCTGAACTCAGGCTAAGACCTGGAGAAACCACAGGGAAGGAACTGAAGGGGGGGATCAAAGAGACATTTCAGCGCTGGCCCAGGGCACCTGGCAAAGGGCCTGGCTCATAAATATATGAGAAATAAAGAAAGAAATAGGAAGAAAAACTATAGGTGACTGTGAAAGGCTGATTAATGTGCTAAGGTATGTTGTCTCAACCTGACAAATGAGGCCAGGTACCCACAAATGACCTCACTGTAGCTAAGTGGTACAATGAGATTTCCCCAGTTTGAGTAAACTTGTATTTTGGCCGACCTTGAATTAAGTTCACTGATGTTCAACTGTGGAAAATGAGGCACAGAAAGAAGAAAGAAGAAGGTCTTTGGAGAATAAACTCCTGAATTTGGGGGCATGGGTGACAGCAAGGTCCTGGTATAGGATTATGTGAAGAGTTTTGCTTGGAGTTAGGATAAGAAATTCCCTCCCCCTTCTCAACACAGCATTTTATTATTATTATTATTATTATTATTATTAATCAAATAGGCACTCTCACTTACTGTGTGCTTTCTTAGTGACAGGCCAGTGGATTCCATGTACATGATTTCAAGTCATCCTCATAGCAACACTTCGAGGCAGGTATTCTTCTATCTCCATCTCCAGATGAAGAAACCGAGGCTTGAACTTGGTAGTGATAGCACAATATTTCTAGTAAATGAACTTGGGCTCCAATGGTTCTCTCCTCCAAGATTGATGTTTGTAACTATTTTTTTTTATTTTTTATTGTCACCAGGCTTATATTCATTCAGAGATATTTACTGTCTGCCTATGTTAGATGCAGTGAGTGACAGTATTTCCTTATAAGTAGAAGACTCTGGTCTTGCTCCTCAAGAAACACACAATCTGGTGGGGAGTTTGATACACAAAGTTGATGGCAGAAGAGCGTAGGAGTGAAGAGTGGAATCTCCAAGTTCAGACTGCGTGGGTTTATCCAGCAGCCCTGCCTTTCCCCAGTTGTGAGACCTGGGGCATTTTACCCCTTTTGGCCTCAATTTCTTCTACCATAAAACAGAGATGACGATAATACCTATCTCCTTGTCCTGTACGGATTCATGTAGTTCATACATGCGAATCCACAGAACAGGAACTAGCACAGGGTAAGCAGGCAATAGAAGGGAACCTTTACTAACACAGAGCTTCAGAGTTTAAAACTACTTTTATACACATTGTTCGTTGCAACCTCACAACAATTTATGGGGCAAGTATGAGAGAGGAAAGCCTTCAGTACGGCCTGGCAACACCATTAGATTGTCCTGGCAAGCTCACCCCCACTCTCTTAGAGGACTTTCATAACTTTTTCTTTTTCATAACTTCTCTCTTTTCAAGCCCTCGGTACCTCTTAGCTATTGACTTCATTCTTATATTACTAAGAAAAGTGAAAAACATCAGAAAAGTACTCCCACAAGCGTCACATGCACTACCTCTTGGCATCAGTGCCTTCTATGTTACCGTGGAGGAAATGCTCATGTCTGTATCTGTGCTAGGAGGAAGAATGGCCTCTCAAAGATGTCTGCACCCTAACCCTCAGAACTTGTGAATATGCTACACTATTTGACAAATGGGAACTAAGGGAGTGGATGGAATTAAGGTTGTTATTCAACGGACCTTAAAATAAGATTATTTGGGATTATCTGGTGGACCCGCTGTAATCACAAGGGGCCTTAAAATAGGAATGAGGGAGGTAGACGAGCCAAGGCAGAGTGAACAATGGAAGGACTTGACTCACTGGTGCTGTCGTCGAAGATGAATGAAGACGGTACCAACGGAGGAATGAGAGGACCCATTAAAGCTGAAAAAGGCCAGGCAGTGGATTCTCTCCTGCTGACACCTTCAGTTTGGCCCAGTGAGACCCATTTCAGATATCCCACAAATATCCTGCCTTGAGGATATTGGGACTGGTCATTAGATGCAGCCTGCCTGGGGAGACAGTGTGACCTTGGAGGAGGCAGCTCTCCAGTTGAGAACAATTCCCAGAGCCGACTCAGCTGAATTCCAGAAGGTGGAGGAACGTGTCTCAGTCCTCCAGGGGGAATATGAGCAGCACGCCAGAGTGTTCACTTCAGGTCCTTCCCACTTTCTCTTTCCTCCATCGGAAATGCCTCCCCCGGCCCACCCAGATACAAAAAATAAGAGAAGACACACAGGAGGGGAAACACAGAGACACACAAAGAAAGCCATGTGAAGACAGAGCAGAGACCGGACTTATGCTGCCACACACCCAAGAACGCCTGGACCACCAGAAGTTGAAAAGCCAAGGAAAGATTGTCCGCTAGAGCCATTAGAGGGAGCACGGACCCATAGAAACCTCGAGTTAGGACTCTAGTCTCCAGAACTATAGAAGAATAAACTTCTATTGTTTTAAACCACCAAGTTTACAACAATTTTTTTTATGGCAGCTCTAGACAACTAATACAGTAAGTATTCCCGGGACGATGACAAGTAACCGCCAGCACCATCACTACCTTCCATGCTAGCTCAAGGTGTGAGCAGCCGTCAACTGTCAGGGAACAATCTCCATGCATTTGTAGTTTTGATTTCTTCTCCTCAAAGTTGGTTAAATCTAGTCTCATTTCTTAAAACTCAGTGCTCTATTGGTCATAAATGTTCCTAATTTTAAAAAAAAAAAAAATCTAGTTGCAAACAAGCCTGATGTCAAGTCAATAAGTCCACCTCTTACGAGCTGGTAATATCTGCCATAGGTTTACAAGAAGCAGGAAGGAGCATCTTAACCATGAATACAAATGCTTCATCCCATGGCACGCCCACCCCAGATGAACCAGAGGGCATGCTGAGGCTGTGGAGAGTGGAAGAGGTGAAACAGAAATAACAAGGAGGCAATCACAGGGGGATACTGAAAACAGCATGCTAAATGTTTAACGGGTATCTACATTTCTCTCAATGTTTGCCTCTTCCAACTATAACAAGGAATACTGACTTCTTCCATTTCATTTGTGCTCGTATAAATTTTACACACATCACACTTAATTCCCTATGGTTTTGCATTGCCAGTTAATTGTTATATGACTATCTTTACAGGTAACTACCAGTAAGTTGTTGGAGGGGAGTGACGAGCTCACATTTTTTTCTTCTACCCCCAGTTTCTTTTCAGGACTGAATCAAAGAGTAGATCATTAAGAGATAATTAATACTTGGCTTATTTTTGTGTCCCTGTTCCTACTCTAATAATATAATAAGCTCCTACTCTAATATTATAACTATTTTGACTAATGAATAGCAAAGCACTGGTATGTCAGCACAGGAGCAGATCTAAAAACTAAAAGCTACAGAGGCAACATGCTCCTTTATGTGTGTCTACACAACCCACACATACACTAACATGCAATAGAAATATCTAACCCTAAATCACTTCAATTCTGGCAACAGCTATCATCACATCTGAGAGTTCTAATAATATGTTAGGTAATTAAATTTTTACAAAGGAGAAACAAAAAATGAAAATATCTTTAATATAGCTTACGATGTAGTATTTCCATAGATAATATCAGAACTGTAAGGAACTTGCCAAATGTCCAACTCTTAAATATTACACATTGTGTTGTGTGCGATTAACTAAAGCCAACCCGAGTTCAAGAATACTTCAAATACTTTTGGAAAAATTTGTAGTATTAATTTAGCATTTGTTCTGATCCAACCACAGTTCTCAATGCTTGAATTCACTTATTTATTAAATCACCAAAGACTTATGGAATGTGTGACAGTTAATTTTATGTGTTAACTTGATTGTGCCCAGATATTTGGTCAAACATTACCCTGGGTGTGTCTGTGAGTGTTTCTGGATGAGATGAACGTGGGATTCAGTAGACTGAGTAAAGCAGCTGGCCTGCTCTAATGTGGATGGGCTTCATCCAATCAGTTGGAGACTTGAATAGAACAAAAAGGCTGAGGAAGAAGAAACTTCTCCTGCCTGGTTGCTTGAGCTGCAACACTGGTCCTTTCCAGCCTCTGGACTCAGGCTGAAACATCTGCTCTTCTTGGGTATCGAGCCTGCTGGCTCTTGGAGCGGAACTTATTACTTCGGCTCTCCCAGTTCTCAGGCCTTCAGACTCGGAATCAAACTACACATGAGCTCTCCGGGGTCTTGAGCTCACTGACTGTAGATATTGGGACTTAACCTGCATACTCACGTGAGCCAAAGCCTTATAATAAACCTACACACACACACACACACACACACACACAGCCCATTGTTCTGTTTCTCTGGGAAACCCTGACACAGAGTGAAAGCTTGGTAAAGGTGCTACGTTCTGGGGATTTCACTGTAAACAGAACAGACCAAAAATCCATTATCTCAGAGGTCTTACTCATTTAATCTGAAAAGAAACCCATTAGGTACCCCTAATAATAGTTTCTTTTTCCTATTTTGCACATAGAGCACTAAGAATTGTTTTAACCCCAGACCTGGATCACTAATCAAAGGAATTCTAGTAGCTGTTGCATAGATCTAGTATGTCTGAGCAATGTTAATTTTGTTTTTTATTGATTCATGTCTCATCAATTTAGCTACTACATGTCCACTGCTTGTATGAGTGTGTGTGTGTGTGTGTGTGAGCACTCGTGTGTGTGTTGTGTGAGGCATGCATTCTTCTGCAGTTAGTTCAGCTGAATGCTGATTTTTGATTGATGAGGTAGGAAGCAAAAGTGTGCCTCTTCTTCAGGAGTCCAAGTTGAAGAAGCAATAAACCTCCACAGAAAATGTCTACAGTTACTGATGAGACACAGAAACTTGCAAACACTCTTTTAAAAAATGCTTTGTTTTCTTTCACAAGTGGAAAAAACGCTATAGGTCTTAATTCCATAAGATAGGGAAGAGGGAGGTGGAAGAGTTCAACAGACGTGGTTTTAGGTCTTAGTTTGACCAGACTTAGGAAACTGGCCTCCTTGCTTATTAACTTAACTGTGCCTCCACTTCCGACCTAGAAAACGGGGATGATGAGAATATCCACCTCCAAAGGGTGGCACTAGCTGTACAACGAGGCAATGGAAGTACAACTCTGAGTATCATGCCTAGGGTAAATTAAGTGTTCACTCAGTATTAGGAAAAAATAATGAATAGAGATATTTAGGTTAAACTTTAGCATCAATTTAATATTTGAGTGCATATCTGAAAAAATATTACTTAACACTAAGTCGGGCAGATGAGAAAAACATGACTTTGTTTGGGGTAATATACAAGATGGCCTAGTTGTGTAGGTGAGAGGGAGAGAGCACAGAGGTCCGGTAAATGGGCATTTACTCAGGGCCTAGTTTGTACCAGGCACTGAGCAGACCACACAAATCAGTCAGCGCACTGACTTCTCACAGCCACAGTGCACACTTGATATTTTCTAGGGAGCTTCTGTGTGTCAGGCTTGTATTTAGTACTAGGAAGTCAATGGTGAGCATAACTGGGAGTTCCTGCCCTCATGGAACTTAGCCACTTACCAGGTGGTGACGACTGATTGAAGGAAATGCTTATCTGGGCCAACTTTTCCTGTAAAGGGCCACAGAGCAAACATTTTGGGCTTTGCAGGTAGTGATCTCTGTTGCCACAATTCTACTTTGCCACTGTAACACAAAGGTAACCCTAGACAATAAGTCAATGAATGAACAGGGCTGTGTTCCAATAAAACTTTATTTACAGAAACAGGAGACAGGCAGGCTGTAGTTTGCAGATCTCTGGGTAGTGGATGAAGCAACTAACTCCCAGTCTAGCAGAATTCAGGAGGGCTTCAATAAAAGGAGGGGGGTGCTAAGTGAGCTGTGCTTTGAGGAAACAGTAGGATCCCTAAAAAGGCAAGAAGTGAAAGTTCAAAGGTAATTGGGGGCAGCAGGAATAGACAGTGCAAAGTCACAGAAGCACCAAAGGACACAGCTTGTTCAGGAAAAGTGAGGAACCCTGAGAACTGGGCGATGGAGTCAGAGGAAAACGAACAGAGAATCTGAGAAAGCCTTTCTGTCCATAGCTCCACGGTGCTTGGAAGCAAAGGTCATATTATCTTTTAGTATTTTGAAAGGTCGAGCTGCACTTCCCCTCCCAAAACTAAATGATAACATGATGCAGTTCAAACGCTAGTCATATCAAATGCCATCTAATCATTTAATTAAAGCCCCACGCTGGTACCAGCCATCCTCAGGGCCCATTTTTCATTTGGGCACATTTCATTACACTTTTCAAAGCAAATTTGCCTTTTCAAAGGCAAAAAATGCAAATGAGTAGGTTTGAAAGGAAATGCATAACAGTTTGCATAATGACAGGGATTTTCTTGGAAAGCAGTAAGGCACAGACAGAGCTATCTTTAGGGGCTGAGGGTGGCTTATCAGTCCTATAGGAACTCTACATGATATTTCATTACAGCACCGGCATGCGACAGGAGCAAAATATCAAATACCAGAAAGCAAACAGCCATCCCCTGTCTCCTTTGCAGCATCACTGAAACCACATTTTGAAACAGGATGCATCCTTTGGACCGGCAAGACCAAGGCAGGCATTGATAAATGGAGGACATTTATAGTGTAGCCAAGAAAATGATGAAAAGCTAGGAGGAATTGACCTCTTCAAACAGGAACACCTAAAGGCCAATTAACATAAAGCATTAATGGGCAAATTCAAGTACATTCAAAAAAAAAAAATCCTCAGGAGAAAAAAACATCTTCTCTGAGGCAGTATAATGCATGTCGGTGATATTCAGCATAAGGGAATGAAAGTGACCTTAAACATAAATCAGCATCTTCTTCCTCAGTTCATGGGAACTCTCAGAAGCACTGCGTCCTGGCTCCTGGTGTCTTTCACCTTGAAAGATGAAGCTGCAGCACAAATTTTATGAATCCACAGACCCCAAAGTAAGAAGCAATTAGTCCAAAGGGGAAAAAGAGGAAAACAAAATGAGCAGGTTAATTCATTCTAATTCATTCTTTACCTTCAGGGAGAGAAGAAAAGCTGAACTGCAGGATGTCAGGTGAACCCTTTCACCCTGTGACAGAACCACCAGCAGCTGGAGAAGTGGCATCCACAGTGAGGGTAAGAGTGGCTTTCTGACCCGGGAAGTTCACCAGTCCTTGGACCCTGGCTGGTGAGCATAGCTAAGGCCTCAGTCTGGAGTAAGCTAAAGCCCTCATTCTATTGCTTCCACAGAAAGGATGCCCATCCCTGGCCAGACCAGCTGCAGATCCAGACAAGTCAGACCCTACCCGAAATGTGGCACTCATTTCAGAGCACTGCCCCTCGAAGCCATGGGGGAAAACTAGAGCATGACAGAATGCTTTGATATAGCCTGCCTCTTATTTTGATATAGACATGCCTTTTTTTTTCCATTTCCATTATATTTAAATACACATACATAGAAATGCACATGTCATAAATGTATGCCTGGATGAATTAATTATCACATGAACACACCTGTGTAGCTAACAATTAGGGGGAAAAAAGCCCATAAAATTACAAGCACCCAGAAGTTACCCTCGTACCCCTCGTCAGGACAGGATAACCACTGTCCTGACTTCTAACAATATAAGGTAGTTTTGCATAGCTTGCAGTTTGTATAAATGGAATCACATAGTATATTCTATTCTGTCTGAATTCTTTGGGCCAATATTAAATTTGTGCGATGTGTCCGTATCATTAGGTCTAGTTGTAGATTGTTCTTCCTCACTGCTGTATAGATTTCTATTGTGTGAATATACTACAGTCTATCTGTTCTACTGCTGATGGCTGCTTGCGTTAGTTTCTGCTTTGGGCTATCAGGAATAGTGCTGCCCATGAAGATTCTGTATATGTCTTTGAGTGTGCATAGAAGATTTTGATCTTACCACTTTGGTGTAAAAAAAGAATAAAATAAAAATGGTGGCGTGACATTTTGACATGGCTGTGTCCAATTTGTCATGTTGAAATGTGAAACCCCATCTTTTGCTTGGAGTAATGCATCAAAGGACACATTCCTGGTTTATATTCCATCTCTGACCCTCCCACCATCCTGAACTCTGCCCCTGCTCCTTGCCATCCGGTCTAGTTCAAGAGGCTAAGATTGGGGAGAAATAAATAGAAATGGACATTAAAGGAGCCTGGCAGCTCACATGCAGTATTAATCACCCTCCTAAAAGGGACAGCAAAATATGCTTTTAAAACCACATAAGGATTCCTTAAAAAAGAATTTTCAGGTGAGTGTTTCCTGCCTCCAGCACAGGAATCAATAATTATAACAGACTCTATTTGAAGAGTATCAAGTGGTAACAGTTGTTGAAGGAGAGAATATATACAACTGGCTATAATTCAAGCCTTCAGCTGGGAAAGGCTTTAGGAGTAGAAAGAAAGATAAATTTTGCCCGCCAGGAAAAGGCCCGGGTAGACAGAAGTGTGGGAGGCTTTGGGGCAGGGAGATGTAGTGGGCATTTGTGGGGCCTTCCTAGCAATGGTTCTTCCATTCCTCCTTCTTAATCATATCCCAGATTTCTTCTCCACCAGATTGCAGTCGTGCTGACCCAACCCCTGGCCATAGGGGTGGACACTGATGGACTTACTCCAACCAGGGTGTCCCATCTCTTTAGCCACAGGGATTTGTTCAGGGAGGGGTTTCAACCACTTGTGAGCCACTCCATATAATTCCTTCTCTTGATCACAGACATTAACTCACGGACATTCAGACACATGACCCAAGACAGTTCAATCACTGTGAGCCTTAGTCTTTTGTGTGTGTGTGTGTGAAGGATGAAACACACACTCTCTTTACGTGCCCATTCTGGACTATATGGTATGAAACAAGCTTTGGAGAGAAAAGCTGGATATGGCAGGAGGGGCAGGCATTACGTTCTGACAATATCATTTTTGTCTTAGATGAAATTGTACTTGATGTGACACAAATTTCTGGATATTTCTTACAGGAGTTAATGGCTTCTCTTTTGAAAAAATCCAATTTGAATTTGGTTTTCTGTTTGCTGGCAACCAAAACTTTCACAAGGGAAATACGTGATGTTTGATCTGGGCCTGAAAAGCATAAGAAGAATTCAAAAGGTAGACTTGGCATTACATTTTGTTCCAGGAACAAGCATGGCAGGTACTGAAGGACGTAAAAGGAAGGATTTGTGGACCAGCCGCCAGACTAGAAAAGCATCACAGCGCAGTGGGAGGTAGTATTATGCACGGCTTAAGGTAGATCGAGGGTCAGCAAACTTTTTTTTTCTTGTCAAGAACCAGACAGTATATATTTTTAATTTTGTGGCTCAGATGGTTTCTGTCTCAACTACTCAACTCTACCATTATAATATGAAATTAGCCATAAATGACACACAAAATAAAGGAGTTGTTCCAATAAAGCTTCACTTATGGACACTGAGATTTGAATTTCATGGAATTGCTACATACCACATAATACAGTCCTAGTTTTGATTTGATTTTTTCAATCATTTAAAAGTGTAAAAATCATACTTAGCTCATGGGCCTCATCATTTGCTGACCCCTAAGGAAGAGTGAATGCAAAATTTCTATATATTTGTCTTCCACCACATTCTAGCTACATGACAATGGGCAAATTGAATTACTTAATCTCTCTAAACCTATAACTTGATAGAATAGGTATCATTATAGTGGTTAACTCATAATTTTGTTTCAAGAATTAAATAATCAAATCCATAAAGAAATGTTTAGCAACATGTCTGATACATAGCACCTAATAAAGACGAGCCATCTTTCTTATGATCCTTTCTCAAGATCCTTTAATACTAGTTTATGTATCTTAATAATAGAAAGCCATCAACATTTTCTGATCAGAAAATTTACACAGAGCTTTGGAAGTTTACAGAGTCGTCTGTCAGAAGCACAGATTAGAAAAGAAGTACCTACTTAAACTGACCTAATGTGCGCCATCTATCTAGCTTAAAAGGCAGATGTTTGTTAGTATCTTGCTTTTGATTTCAGTGCAGCCTTCACTGTTTAAATTTTTTTTAAAAAGAAGAGGCGGAGTCACAATTTTTGTTTCTGTTTTTTGGTTTGGGGGTGTTTTTTTGTGGGAACTATGGAGGAACCACCCTCCCAGTTCCATGTAACATACTTCTTTAAAAAGAAATTCTTTCACAGAGACTCAGCTGAGTTAATATAGTTTTTAAAACCCACAGTCACTTGTGATTTGAACTGTATTTGTCTGTTTTGATAATATATGCATTAACTAATTAGTTCAGTCAAATCTTATAGACTGTCTCTTTCTATGAACCCAGATGGTACCTCATCACACAGATAATGGGGAATAAGACCCCATACTGTATTTGTCAGACACCCCACTGGATAACTGATAACCAAAGAATGGTTCTGTAAGATTTGCATTTAAGGTCCCTAACGTCCTCTGATTCTCTCCACCATGCCCCTCTCCCCCCACCACACACACACACACACACTACAGATCCTAACCCCATTTAAGATCATCAGCAAATCCCAGTCTTCATAAATATCACAGGGGAGCTGATGAGATGCCTTACAGGAGGTTTGCAGCTCAGACCCTAAGCCAGTTTGATTTCTCTGGTCCATATTGCAGGGAAACCAATTAGAGTTTGCTTTTTCCTGAATCATGCAAAGAAAAACCAGCATGTTTCACTGAATAAATCTGTTAGGGTGAGAGCTCAGGATCCATGTAAGTAGCAACAGACACGGGCAATAGATGTGTATTTTTCCTCTAACTCCTGGCTCTGACTTGGGCAGTCACTCAATAAGCAACATGGGTTTGTTGAGTAGCTACTGTATGTAAGTCACTGCATTACGAACTTTCAATGCACTATCTTAGGAAACCTACAACTACCCTATGAAGCAGGTCCCACGTTCCCAGTTTTATAGATGAGAAGAGTGAGGCTTAGAGAGATCACGCTCTCACCCAAGTTCACAGAGCCTTTGAGCCTGTGCTCTGAGCCCTCATTCTCTCCCCAGCCTCTCCTCGTTGCCCACTCACTGAGTCAGAGCGCCCACTCCTTGCTCGGCACCAACACGTGCCTGCTGGGGGTCGTGGGCAACAAGTTCAATATGGGCCGTCCGTGCTCTTTCCCACCTCCATGGCTGCCGTGCTGGTTCTTTAACTTAATCTTGATTGCACTAATTTTCAAAAGTGCCTCTTCGGGATGTTTCTCTCCCTGTGGGGGAGAATTATACCCATTTTAAAGATGAAGAAACAGCCTGGGAGAAGTGAAGTAACCTGCACACAGTCTAAAACTAGTGGATGAATGAACCCTATTCTTATCCAGATCGGGGTCCAAAGATGACAGCATTTCTTAGATTCTAAGACTTTGAGGAAAGGCAGTAAGGTTCCTTCTGTAGTCTCATTCTTATATAGAAAATTCCATCTTTTTTTTGAGACACTGCATAGAATAAATACAAATTATAATTCCAAAATCCTTAAAAATGTGTGTGTGTATACATACTTAGGTATTTATGCTGATACTAAGCTAATAATTCGAGCCACAGGTACTTCATCTGCTAAACAGGGCTAATAATACCAATATCGTTAGGTTGTTATAAGAAATAAATAAGAACATACAAGTAAAGCATCAGTATCTAGTAACTATAAAGGGGAAGACATTCATCCACCTGTCTATCTTTCCCTATGTCCACCCACATATCTGCTTCTCCATCTCTTTTTCCATCATCGCATATGTTTGTTGGCAGAATGGAAAGAGTGGTGGTCTGGAAAGCTGGGTTCCTGGCCCACCTCTATTACCAGCTCTACTGCTCTAGCCATCTTCTCTGCCAGGTTTTATGACCCCCATCTGTAAAACAAGCAGCTTTGCTGGCTCACCGCAATACTCTCAGAGTCCATACAAGTTTGTTGTCATTATAGCACACCACCCCTTATGTGACAACTACTTTCAGTTTTCCAGAGCAACAGGCGAGAGAATGAAATTATGTGCAGTTCTGTCTTAATTATCCAACTGGTTTGGCTAGCCACACATTTTGTAGAAAGCTGTAACTAGTTTGTGTGGTGGCTGATGAATTTATTGTGGTTCTATAAACAGTCACTTTCAATAACTGGGACTATGTTGCTTTGGCATGAAAACCTGCTTTGATTAAACTAGGGATATCAATCTCTGACTATTTAAATCTTAGACAGACTGAGAAAGAAGAAATAAGAGAGGGCATAACCCTATTTGCATTAAAATACAGTTATTTTTTTTACAATTTCAAAACATCATTAGGAAAAGGGCCTTCATATTTATCAACAAGATAACTACTTGGCAAACATTTTATTAAACTCTCAGCTAGAAAAATTAAGTAGAAATACGTAGCAGAGACTTGGAAGTTAGCTAGATCCAGTTTCATATACACACTCTGCTATAACTAGTTATATGACTTTGGGCTATTAATCTAATTTTTAGTACTTTGCTATCCTCAGCTAGTACATGGATAAAATAATATCTCACTTGTAAAATGATTACAAGCATTAATGAAATCAACTATGTAAAGCATCTAACAGTGCCTATAATTCAAAGTACCTGAAAATGAACACATCCCAAACAGGAATCAGGATTTTTCTCCTACAAACCTGCTGTTTGCGGTGTCTCCTGCCTCCATGGACACCATCTGTCACCCAGCAACGCCAACCAGAAACCGTCACCCTCTTCCTGCTTGCAACCTTCCCGCTTCTCCTCTACTTCATCACGATGCCTGCCCATTTTACCTCTTACCTCTCTCAACTCCACCCCTCACTTTCATCTCCAATTCACTGTTTCCCGTCATGCTCCCACCCTGTCACACCTGAACTGCACTATCCCAGTGGATCTGGTCTCTTCACCCCCACCTCTGCCCCCCGCCGCCCAAGTGATTCCCCACAGAGTAGCCAAAGGGACCTTGCAGAAAAGGCCTTCTGGGTTCCCTCATCCTCCTAAGATGGGACCAAATTCTTCAAAGGCTCTGCTGAGCTGGTCCCTGCCCCCCTCCTCAGCTCCATCTTTTCCCGCCACCCACCTCGCTCTCTGGGTTTCAGTAACACTTTCCTCCCTTATGTGCCTTGAGGGTTCTTGGCACTCGGCACACTGTCTGTGCTCATGCTTGAACACTCTGCTTGCAGCTCCCACATATACCACAGATCTTAAGGCAGCGTCCCGATACCTCAGGCAAGTGCAGCCCTCTGCACATGCTTTCACAGCTTCTTAGGCCCTTCTTTCAGAGCCTCCGATAGCTTGTAGTTACATGTTTATACAATTATTTGCCTAGTTTTGTGTCCCTCATTATGCTGTAAATGCAATGGGCAGGAGGAATCATTTCTGTTGTTCTTACTATCATTTCCTGGTAACTATCACAGACTCAGGTCAGGGTAGGTATTTCAAAAAAGCAGTTTTCAATGAATAAGGAAAAGTTCTCTGCCTTCCCTCTCATCTCCTCCCTTCTCTCTTGCCCTCTCTTGCTTCCACAACTATTTACTGAATGTCAATAACACAGACCTCATTACTTGCAAAAAATTCATTTGCAGAAAGTGCTGTTATTATTTCTTTTTCAAAACAACAACTTTGCCTTTATGAAACTATCTATGTAATTTCCACCCATTTGTAGATATGGCTTATGTTTTGCACTCAAAATCAGGAAGGCTAAGACAACTGGCATTTAAAACAACTCTTGCTGTGTGTTTGTTAACTTGGGCTACCATCTACACAGTGAGATTTAGACTCAGCTTGCATGGTTCCTGAATCACCCATAGCATGTCAAGGGCAGATAAAAGGTAATCTACTTAAAAATTAGCCGAACTTCAAAAAGATATGTTAAATATCAGTTCACAGAGACAGAAGAAAAGGAATAGCAAATATAATTGAAATTTAGGAATAAATTTAGCACAATCATAGATCTATCACGCTCTTGTAATTTTTTGTCAGATTATCTGTCCTGCCACTAGACCAGGAGTTTCTTGAGGGTAAGTTCCTATGTTCATAGTGTATGTCTTTATCTCAGCACTTAGCACAGTAGGCCTTTAATACATATTTGTTGAACAAATGGAACAATGATGATTATTACAAGGTCCTGATTTTAAGTTATATAATGAAAACTTTGTATTCTACTCTGCACTCTAACTTTTGATGCTACATGGTTGAATGAGGTTATCAATAGCTTGAGATAGAACAATGTCTATTATAGATTAAGTTGTAAAACAGTACACATTCCACTTGAGTGGGAACAAAACACATGTGTATACAGATAAATACACAGCCTATGTCCTAGACATCATATGGGAGGCATCCACAATTGTTAATAGTTGTTCACAGAAATGTCATTTGCCTAAGTGTGGCACATAGACGCATTTACTTTTTATTTCCTACAACACTGTATAGTTTTTGGTTTCTTTGGATTTTGATTTGGTTTTATCTTCATTTACGATAAGTATATATTACTTCTGTGATTCAAGGACACAAAGTGCAGACCTACTCCACAGTTAGAGCAAATCAATGAGACTAATAATGAGTCTGGAACCCATGAGGTATAAACAGAGTACATTCAGCTTAGAGAAGACCAAGGCAGAACCCAGTAATTGTCTTCAACTACTTTCCGGGCTGTTGTCGCACAGAGGGAGCAGGCTGCCCTCTGCAGGGCAGAATGAGGACCACTCAATGGATGGAAGGTTCAAGGATGCAAATTTCAGCTCCAAGTGAGGAGAGGTTCTTTCCCACCTTTGAGCTGTTCAACAGTAAAATGGGCTGCTTTGAAGTGGCCAGATTTACACCACCAGAAGTAGAGCTCTCTGCCACAGAGGGTCTGTGAATAGATTTCAGGGGTCAGGAAGCCCCCAAGAAGAGGTTCAACACTGTCGGGGCATGTTTTTCAGAGGGGAGGCTCTACCTTCCTGTAGGAATGGC